>NC_065533.1:64143380-64275907 GCF_020184175.1 Aphis gossypii
ATATTGTCACACGTATAACAAGAAGTAACTTACTTTTTTCCATTTATCCCAACTCTTTTGGGCTCCTGGCAACGAATTTACTTGCACTGCTATATTTTCCCATTTCTCTCTCGCTATTTTATAAGTAAACGATGGTGTAAATTTGGCGGAACACAATTGGGGATCATTGGCCATGAGTTCAACTAAAAGTTTCATTTGGTTTTGGGAGGGTCGAGATCTTGACATTCTGCTTAGTTCTTACAAGAAAAAACAACAAACTAGGTACAAGTACAAAACTAACTAAGTAGTAATAAGTACAAAAAAAAAAGTAACTACACAAAACACAATATTAGTAATTTAATGAGAATAATATGAAATTATGAAATAGTGATAGTCAGATAGTGTATTAGTGTGATACTAGACAACAGCCGCAGCCATTAATTATTAATATTTTTAAATTCTATAATTTGTTTGAGGTTAGAATCTAGATTTTCTGTTGTTACCATAGTGGTTCATTCGATTACTTTATCGCATGCGACAAGTGATAAAATCTTATCGATTTCTGTTCAAGAATACCGATTTTATGACGCGTGCGATAAGAATAAGTCACCTTCGATAAAATCTATGACTTTTATCGCATGCGAGAATTAGTCGCATGATTTCAAGAATCGGACCCCAGGCCCTTCATGAATTTTTAATTTATATTAATATTATTAGGGCCACTTTTAAATTTTACTATTGTTTTAGGTCTGGGGTTATTGGAGAATTGTTTCTAATTTCTTGAATACATAAATCATTACTCATATTTTTCATAACTGCATAACGAAAATTTTGGTTTAATTGTATCATCAAGTTAGAAATACATTTTCCTGTAGTTCCCATAGACCTGGACTTTAAAATGATGGTAAAATTTTAAAGTGACTCATAATTATATTAATAGAAATTAGAAATTCATGATGAGCCTGGTTTTTATGAAAAAAATTATTGTAGAATATGAACTTATTAATGCATCAAAAATGTATTATATGATTTATATGCAAGTATATAATTTCACTAAAAAGTGTATCAAATACAGGAATTTATAAATGTATGATTGAAAAAACTGATCAAAGTTTAAATAACTCTGTGTCTGCAAATTGTACCTATTTTAAAAATGTAGAACATATTATATTAAATTTTACTAAAAGATGAAAAAAAAACATTAACTAGAATTAATAAACTATGTATTAAAAAATGTTATATAGATATTTAATTAAAAATATGACATATTGTATGCAAAATATAAATTTTGAAAAAAGCTTGGCCCTTGTGACATTAAAATAAGTTGTTTTCTTAAGATGTAATTGTGTTTAAAATAATTTTAACAAACTTTCTTCATTCAAAATGCATGTGCTTATTATTTTTTATATGTAATCCTACAGTGTTTTGTTATATATAAAAAAAGAAGAATTTCTAATACATACACATTGAAAAATAGACTAATTTTGATAAAAATATACATTTTATTTATAATTTAAAAAATGAGTTGACTGTTTTGTTTTTTAACTCTTCTGCATGTTATAAAGCAAGTAAATATTTGTGATTCAACCTGTATTAAAGTATATTATATTTTTGGTAAGTATGAACATGTTAATAAATTCGTGTTAACTTCCACGTTTACAATATTACAAATTACAATTAAACTGAATTAACAGCCGTGTATATGCATTCTTAACTCCAAATGGACAAGAGTTACCTAGTTTGTATTTATGTAAATCGTTATACATAAAAATAAACTATTTTTTTTTATTCTCTTGACATGTTATTTAGAACATAAGAACTCACTACTCAAACCTTGTTCTATAACTTTTTTTTTTTTTTTCCGTATGGCGTATTAAAGTCCGGGAGTAGGCCCGGAGGCCTAGTTCGGACGCCTATTTGGCAGAATTTCTAATGGGGCACCCGTAGGTTTCTGCCATGCCCCGGGGTGGGGGATGGCGGCACTTATTCTTCGGACACCGTGACTTGCCCGAAGAAAAATGCCACCCAGTGACCGCGGATCGAACCAGCGACCGGCTGCGCCGCAACCGACGCCTTAGATCGCACGGCCACCTCGTCCCCCTGTTCTATAACTTATAAGTGTATATGTTAGGTTATTATTTATAATAATAATCTTTTATATAATAAAGCGCGAAGAAGTTCGTTTCCTTATAAAAAGAATGCGCCTCGGTCGCCGTTTTTATGCTCCATGGCCCGCCGCCGTCGTTATCGCGATAACGCATTTTTCTTAGGTTAGGTTCGATTATTACGCGGGTTTTCGACGATTTTATTATTTTTTCGATTTTTTTTTTTTTTTTTTTATCGGCTGTTTGTTATATTATAACTATATTATAATACAAAATTATATGTTGTTTTTTATTTGTATATTCAACCCGTTTTACGGATATAAATATATATTATAAAAATACCTATAGGTATAAGTGTTTCAAGTGTACGTTGCTTTGAGAAACGTTATATTAAATAGACAATTAATATAGGTAAGCTTTATTACACACGAATTATACGAAAAAGTATTAGGTATATATGATGGCTCATCTCAATTCTATACTCTTCATTTTTTTTATTATTGCATTATATTATCAATATAATATTTATTTACACACACACACACACACACACACACACACACGCATATATATAAAATTGATATGTTTCATTAATAAAAGCTTCTGAAAGAGTTAGGTACAGGTATAGTTAGATAAGTCAAAGTTGTAATTGCATATATTCTTAATCATACCTAATGTAGTAAACCCAATGCACCTGCATGGTGTTATACTATATTAGATTACATTATATTTAATTGGGATAGTTTATTAATACACCTGCATTATAAGCAATAGGCCAGAGATCAGAAAAACATAGTTTTTCTGTCGATTAAGTAATAATTATATAATTATAGGATATTGCTATAATTATATCATTTATATAATAGTTATATAATTATTTAATGATGATTATGTAAATCATCATATCACTCTAAAATAGACTACTAGTCCCCTGCATGTCATTGAGAACTCATATAAATACGAGTAGAGTATTTAGAAGTAATCAGAAAGGTAGTACTATTCGAGAAGGTAGTTCACTCCAATGTAAGACTATTGCTCGTCGTGGACTTTGTCACAGCCACATCGCCGCGAGTTTACGGTCATTCCCAGTACTTGTAACTTTTACATAGCAGCAAGCTATTTTACTTATGTTTTATATATTGTTTAATGTTTTATATTGTTTAACTTAATAAACTTTTACTTTATTTCAATTAAAACAACAAGTGTTTTTAATTTTCAATACCTACCTTTCTCACAACAACTCAAGCTCAACCACAGAACGTGCTACGTCGTTTAAATAATTAATTTGTACGAAGTCGCAGTGTCCTGCACAGCGATCACTACACTAAGAGTTTCTTCTGTAGGAAATGTTTATGACACTTTTGTTATAGTATTTTATATATATACATAATGCGTTTTCGATTTCCGCTCGATTATTATGCGGTTTTTCGAAAAATTTTCGCTTTTTTTTACGATTTTCATACTTTTCCGAACGTTTTCCGTTCCGTTCCCGAAGTACGACGACGTTTTCCTTCGATTTTTTTTTTTATTCGACTGTTTTTTTCATCTGTCTGATAATTTGTATATTATAATACAAAATTATGTTGTTTTATATTCAACCGTTGGTCGTTTTTTTTACTGTGTGTTTCTAGACGACATTTCACCAAACATACAATGTTCGTGTATATGATTAAATGTTATAAAAATACCTATAGGTATGAGTATTTTAACTGTACGTTGCTTTGAGAAACGTTAACGGCTTATTTTGTAGATTTATTATTAAATACATTAAATAAATAATTAATAAGACTAATTAAGCTTTATTACAAACGAATTATACGAATTAAAACTGAGCTGAACGAAAAATTTGTCGCAGCACAGAAACGGTTTAAGTGCTTGAGATTCGGCATCATTTCCAAGTAACTCTAACTGTAGTTGATAGGATAAGGCGTTAGGTTTCCATGATAGGTGATATGAGGTAGCGGGTTCGATTCCCTCTCTGGCTGTGCCTTTGGCGCATTTTTACGGCGGCGCTCTAATTAACGTGGCCGCCCTTATCCAACGATTTTTTGCATTTTTTTTCGAGTTAGTTTTTGATTTTTTAATTGAATTTTGAAAATTAAAGCTATTGCTTTCTCTTATACGATAAATACATACGTCTACGATTTTTTTTTAATACCATATTATTACGATTATTTTTTATAGTATATATACATAAAGTGTAGACGTGTAGTACTACAACGCGTTTAGGGAGTACATTTTGAATTGATATGTTTTATAAATTGAAATATTTATCTATTACTTAATACTTAAAAAAATAATATATGTTTTATAGTTTCTTACACTTCCATATCAAAAACAACATCTGAACTTTGACATTAGGAGGTATGAAAATTATGGATTTAAGTTTCGGACATCGATTTACATTATATTACGATGACTGATAGCTAGACATTCAATTACCATTTTCACTAAATAAATTTTATAATATAAAAAATATAACCAGGCATGCGACGGGACACGGTATGAGATTGTTCATATTAAACTATATTGGTATCATAACCTACTATTCACACATTGTCCGCGATCCGACGCAGTCGGATTGCCTACGTGGTGGGTTTAATGGCGTTAAATTCGATTTTTCCCAATGATAACTGACAACTAAACTCGAATGCTCACATGTTATTCGACTTTATACTTATTATCTTACAATTCAACATTAGACTTTCGATGTTGGAGGCGCAGGCAGATTGTATTGTCAGATATAGATTTAGGATACCTACACACTTAGGTACGTGATATGATGATTGATAGCTAGACACTCGACTACCATTTTCGCTTAATACATTTTTTTATATACAAAAAGAACAGGGCATGCAATGGGAAACGGTTAGGTTAGGTTTTTGATAACACGATTTTCACCCGACCCCCTCGAAGGTTAGGTTAGGACTCCCTCGGCTCCTTCCAAACCACCGGAAATTAGGTTAACTAAAATTGTGATTACTGGACTTTTTACGATATTTTCTTTACAGTCCCGTCTCTGATCTAGGGTACTCATTTAGAGTGAATATCACTTAGACCGAATATCATTTAGATCGAATTTCACTTAGAACGAATTTCACAGCAGAGCGAGGCACATCTAGTCTCCTTCTCCTTATATAATAAAACGTGAAGCGGTTCGTCTTTCCGCCGCCGCGGCGCCACCCGTATTATAGACAATTACCAATCACAAAATTCCGTTCCGCCGCGCCGTTTTTGAAAACGTCGTCCGCCGCCGCCGCTCCGTTTCGATACGTCTTTTTCTACCTTTTTTCCGTTTCTCGACCTTTTACCGCCTTAAATACGTATATTGTTATTGTAGCTCGACAGTGAACGTCTTTAAAACGTTCTCGACAGCGATAATAATACTATCTTAATGCTGTTGTCTCATGTATTGGTCTATAACGACGCGCGCTCTTGTGAGCTCGGAGCGGGTTTACGCGTAAAATATATTACTGTTCGTCGTACCCGTGCGTGATATAATACGGAGACTCGATATTTGATCGTACGCGTGTTTTAAACACGGAGATTCTCATGTGCGCGTTTCGGTTTCCGCGACATAAACGTTATCGGTCTTGACGACGGGCGTTTGTGTTTGATTTTCGAACCGCGACAGGTACGTCGGAATAGCGCGCGCGTCTGTTAAACAGTCGTCGTACGTACGATCACCACGGCGATTCTTCTTTTACGATCGTTAACGGAATC
The DNA here is from genome assembly GCF_020184175.1 of Aphis gossypii. Taxonomy (NCBI): domain Eukaryota; kingdom Metazoa; phylum Arthropoda; class Insecta; order Hemiptera; family Aphididae; genus Aphis; species Aphis gossypii. The sequence goes on from NC_065533.1 coordinate 64,149,188, forward strand.
GCTACGGACGGAGACTGCGAATCGATGCGATTAATGCGGTGTTCTCTGCGGTTCGGAAACGGCTTAAGAGCTCGACGTTCGACTCGGTTTTCCATCTCAAACTGTAGTCGATAGGTTTAGGCGTTAGGTCCCCGTGCTAGGGTAGTCAGAATCGAATCCCGCTCCGGGCGGTCACGTCGTCGTTCCGACGGCGGCGCCTTGAAACGCACGGCCGCCCGGACGCGGTCGATTTTTTGCATTTTTTTCCGATTTTTTTTTCGTTCTTTCGTTTGATTGTCGAGAGTTAAACACCGTTTAATAATATATATATTATTATACATACCTACGTATATTACTGGAATATTATATATTTTATAGTTTCCCATTTATTTACTACCTATACCCTATTTATGTATATTTATTATTTTTCGAACTCGGCAATATTGTATAGGTACATGGGTAATTATATATTTTAGGCGGATTGGTTATTCAATTCCGATATTCCACTGATTCGAGTGTATGTTGTAGTTGGATTTTACTTGATAAATCAATGCTAAATTATACTTACCCATTTCATAAAATATATAATTGTGTTTATATTATATACGTACAGGTTTATCTCGAGTTTTTGCACACCGATAAAATGCAATTGTTATAAAACATTAAAAAAAAAAGGAGATTTCGATTTTATTTCACGTGGCTTTATATTATGTTTATATTTATATTGTCATCTTCGCAGTCCGATATTAATTGGACGTCAACGGCGGCCGTGTTAGATTTAATCTTTGGGTATAGTAATACTATCTTATCGTCGATAAGATTTCGACTTGACGGATTGTAAATCTATTTATTGTTGGTAAATTCGTTATACTCAATACGAAATTAGTAGGTATTTATTAATTATCAGTGTAGGTACATCATTACTATACGCCTTCACTTTCACAGTCGGCGTATTATTATTAAATACGTACAACTTTAAATATGCGAATGTATTTAAAAATTTTGCTTATTAGGTATATATTTTGTATTCGTAGAAAACCAATACCTTATTATTGAACCCCTTAAATACATATATTATGTTTGGGAAGTATTAAGAACACCGATATCATAGACACGGAAAATACATATAATAATAAGATGCAATCGCACAATATACAATATGAGTAGGTAGATATACCGCAACGTTATACAATACATAATACATATATATATTTATGTAGTTGTAAGACATAACGTACCTAATTAAAAAAAAATAAAAAAAATCCAATGTATGGTACTACAGCACTAATAAACATTTATTAACATAATATGATACACCTAGGTATACAATATAATTTTGTTGTACAAAACGTATGAAAATATATATAATATAAAAATGAAAAAAAATAGGTACGTGTTGTATGCGATTTAATGAATGTTTTACGGTGCGTAAAAAACAATTTTCATTATATACAATAAACATTTAAAATCGTTTAACAAAGTAGATATACAACGATATATAACATAAATAGGTAAATGCAATGTGTACGAGATAATGAAATTTTGAATTTGAAAAACATTTAAAACCATTTGACATTAACAAAGTAGGTATATAATGATATATAATTATATGTGTTTTTATTATAAAAATGTTCGCAATATTAATAAGTGGGAAATGTTAAAAATATTATTATTATATTTATTATTATTATTATTATTATTATACGTTATATTATTTTATATGTTATATATATTATATTATATTATTATATATTCATTTTTTTATATATTTTTTTTCTGAAAAAAAAAAATTAAATATCTCAATTACAATATTAGTTAAATAATTTTGAACAAATTATATTACTTACAGTTCACTCATTTTGGGGCCTCCACCGCCCCCGGGGCCACCGTCGCTTCCTTAGGCTCTGCTAGCGTCGCTTCCTCACCCTCTGCCACCTCTGATGCCTTTTGTGTCGGCGCCGTCGCTTTTATTTTATTTTTTTTATTTTTTTTCTTGCCTGAAATATTAATCTAATTAAATATACTACCCACGATGAGCACATGGCAAGTATAATGTAATAAATATTAAATAAAACACTCACATTTCCTAGCTATATGGCCGTAGCCGTTGCAATTGAAACAACCTGAAATAAAACAAAAAATGATACATTTTTTATGAAACCGTTGACATGTGATCAGTTAGCTTTAAATAAACTTACGGCGTACGGCCTGTTTAGGCCTTTTGGCCTCGATCCTGCCCGGGTTTTCAGCATCACCCGCACCATATATATTGATGCTGAAACCCGGGCAGTTTTCAATTGAACCGAATGAGATTCGTTTGTCCATGCTGAAATAAATTATAAATAATTTAGTCAAATATCACAAAGTTTTCCCTAACGTAACTATTAACCATTAGAAAATGTATTAATAAATATCATGTACTCACGTCGGCGTTTCGATTGTTATTAAACGGCTTTTCCAATTTCCTATGACTGTGTCCGATATTTCGTATATAGCCGCCGAATACCACATATCATGTTGGTTACGACGGATACCACGTTTGAATTTCGCATTACATGTTTACAGTGTCAATAGACTTTGGACGGCGTGATATTAATTAATAAAGAGTGGGAGAGGAGGACGCGTCGGCCGTTGACGGTCGAGCCGTTCGTCGAATTCGGCAGGCTACGATCAACACCCGTGCAATACAGTTATCGTAGCATTTTTTTTTCGTTTTTTGTTCTTTTTTTGCACATTCAGAGTATTTTATACTCATTATTTTATATTATTACATTTACTTATTTTATTCGTCTAATACTTAATTCAGTTATTATTATTCGGTTGTTTTTTTTATTATATCAAGGATTTCGAAGACCGGTGAGTACAATTTCATTCTCCAACACGTAGATTTGTCGTGCACACGTGTGTAAGCAAACCGTTTGTTTACGTATTGACTCCATTATATTATATACACGAGTGCGATGTACAATACTTTCCAACTAATATTAGCACCGTTTTACGCTTCAGTGTTAAACGACTGAAAGAGCCCGTCACGTGTTTATACGCAGCGCGTTGAAATATTTTTAAGAAATCGTATCGATCAACAACAATCATAGGTTAGATCGTTTTGTGTTGTAGTTTTATCTACGACTCATCGCAAAGGCACGCATATAAACCGACTCCCCTTTGCAACAGTCTGTACTTATTAGAGCATTGGCGTATGCAGTTATATTTCTGATTTGAATGTTGCCGAGCAAGGTCGATTAACACATTGTGCTCTGTTAACAGTGTTAACGATTTTAAATTTTTGTGCAACACCTACATTAGAACTGCAATACGACGAGTTCAGATTATCGTTCTTCGTATATTTTTAATTTTTTATGCACATTCATTCGCGTTGTTATTGATATTAACGTACGTATTTCCAATAATACATGTAATAACTGTGGTAATATCACCTTCACTGATAACACTATTGTTTTGATACCAATTTAGTATTTTTTCATTTTTAAATTTAATTTTGTTTATTTTATGTGAATTACTATATAAAAATCTTTTATACATGTTTTTTTTTTTTATAGTCTGTTCATAATGGTTAAAATCTGTGTCATGTGCGGTAACGTCGATGCTGTTATTGGAGTTTCATTACACAGGTATTTACTATTTTACTTTACATATTTTCACATGCCATTGTTATAATGCTACATATTCCTGTTTAGATTTCCGTCAAACGTCGCACGCAGATTTCTGTGGGTGCAGTTCGTGGAGACCAACGGTTTTGCTGTTCGCCCCACCTCAATGCTCTGTTCAAGACATTTCGTTCCTCGACTCGACTACTTACCGAGTGCCAACCGTCGCCGCCTCTACAACGCAGCAGTGCCGTCAATAGTGAGTATATTATGAAAGACGATTTTAGTTTTAATCTTACTGTGCAAATCTATACACACACACACACACACACAAACATACTTACAATGACAATTGACACTGACATATATTGTAAGTCACTGTTCATTGCAGATCTTACCATTACAGTATATACAGTTTTTTAAATCCAATCTTCTCATAGCTTCAGTTCTGAATTCACTGTGCTCATAATTCATGATTTCTGTTTACTACTATATACTACACTACACTCATGGTTATATCATTCAATTAATTATAAACATAACATCATCACTATACTAAACAATAATAAAATATATATTATATGTATACCATGTAAATACACAAACCCTTCATTCCCTGTACACAATAATGTGATGGTTCTCTATGCACATTGTACAACACAACATTCCATATGACCAAATATTTATTTTACTCACTTTCGACTTAATGTTTAATTGATGGTTATAGGTATCTTTCAAATAAATTTAAATTCACTTAAATCATTAATCATACATATAAAAATGTGAGTAACATAATATTATAATCTACTGGGGAGTGTAATATTTTTTTTTTTTTTTACTCTTTAAATCCTTTTATTTTTTCGGTTCACTTATACTTATTAGCATTTTTTGTATGAGTGGGTACAATGCGATTGCAATTTTTATAACTTATTATTATTATAATTATTATATCTTACTTCTTATTGACAATTTCAGTTACAATCACAAGTGTAGGTCGTTACAAATCATACAGAAATGTTTAACCAGATAACCGTTTAAACACTGTTTTGTCATGTTCTCTCATTAATTTGTACTCATGACAAAATGTATGTATCACTATTCATTTTTAATGCAGTAAAATTTTCAAATAGGTGTAAAAACTCTCATACACCACTTATCAAAATTAAAAACATTTCTATGCTACATACCTACAAACTTATACAAATTTATATTTTATTTTTTAATATATTACCATATTATAATATTTTTATTATAATTTATACTCTGTTGAATTACCTGTATTAAACATTAATCATATTATGCCTTGAAAATATATATGAACAAATAAATTTTGTCATATTGTTTATTTCAAAACGAATATGTCAAATTATATTGGACCTACTATTGTAAACTCAAAAGTTTTCCTACTATTAAAACTGACCGCTTATGATTTATAAGGTAGTCAGACGGCATGTAGTGCCTGACGGTGAACTAGCAGTTCACGCAGGCATTGATAACGTTCATGTACACGACGGCGGCGCAGAAATTGTCGAGGTACAGTTGGATGACAACCGCGTGGAAGTTCATGTGGTTCAAGTGGAGGATAACAATGTGGAAGTTGTTGAGATATACGACATTTCGATGGATGACAATACAGTCCATGTCGTTGAAGCACAGATGGACGACAACATTGTGGACGTTGTTGAAGTTCAGATGGACGACGTCCGTCAGGACGGTCAAGACATTGAGGAAGTCGAAGTCGTTGATGTTCTACTGGCCGACGCACAGGCAGAACTTGAATTAGCAAACGTATTCAATGACGTTTTACTTCAAGACGTCGACGAAGAGGTCGGCGGTCAATAAACATTTCATATATTTATTATTGATAATAGTAAAAATACAGCGTCCATTCTAATTATGTTAATCAAATTGCAGTTGGAGCCTATTCCACCCTGTGTACCGGTTGCAGAACCTAGGGCACCTGCGCCAATGAGAGACCGTCCGGCAGGTGTTCAACACCCACTACCAGAACAACACAACATTGGGACATTGGATGCGGTCTGCAGGGATTGTCAGGCCCGTCACTTCAACTGTGAGCGCGCTTCTAGAGGCCACTTCTCCACGTGTTGTAACAACGGTCAGGTGACCGTTACAGGACATCGTGTGTTGTTGAGAGCACCGGTATTTATAACTAATTTGTTGATCGCTGATTCACAGGAAGCTAAAAACTATCGAACTCACATTCGCCGGTACAACAACTCTCTGGCATTCGCTGCGTTCTCCAGTGACCTCAATCCAAGACGGTTGACAGGTCGAGGACCAAACGTGTTCACTGTCCATGGCCAAGTGTACCGCAGGACGAACAATGATGTCGTTGGAAACGGACGGGAACAACCGAGATACTGCGAATTGTATTTCGTCGATTCCGCTGAGGCCAACCAGGCCCGCTTGCGACAACAGCCAATCCCAGGCCGTCTGTTGGAAGGTTTGCTTGCGGACTTAGACCAACTGCTTCGGGACATCAATCCATATGCTCTGGCTTTTAAGTATGTTCACGAATAAAAATTAATTAACACATGACCTGAACGTGTTAACATTTTTATTAAACATTGATCGATTTAAAATCTTACACATAACGCATTTTATTTTTCAACAAAATTGTTCTCTATTCTTATAGAGTTATAGGTAACACAACAAAACAAAAATACATTATAGTATTTATACTCAAAACAATGATTCACATGACTAATATTGTATTTTACATTTTGTAAACACAGTGGTACTTTCAATAAACTCAAAATGTGTGTGTATAGGAACATGCGTAGGCTGTGGTCGGAAGAAAGAAATAGAGCCAATGCCAACCCTGCTGTGGTGAAACCGAGGACGGTCACCATGCATTTTGTTTCGGATGCGGCCAGGGATCAGCGACGATACCAGATACCGACTGCTAACGAAGTTGCGGCCGTGTTCGTCGGTGACGATGGTCGACCGCCTAGAGACCTCAATCTGGTAATATATGACAGGAATACTGTTAATCCTCAACACAGGATGCAAACCATATCCGTGGGTTCGTGTCACGCGGATCCCATGTTGTATCCGCTGTTGTTTCCGTGCGGAGAAAGTGGTTGGCATTTCAACATGATGCAGGAGGGTAACCGCAACAACCGAGTTCGCGTTCGGAACACTATCCGGGAGTTTGTGTGTTATCGAATGGCCATTCGATATGCAGGAAACAACGATACTAATCACGAATACATGAGTTTGTTACATGGTGGTGGTTTTTTGTTGCAGCAGTACATTTGTGACCAGTACGTTCGAATGGAATCGAACAATCTCAACTACGCCAGGAAAATCAGCGGGCACTCCTCGCTGATGCGTATCAGGGACTTGTGGACCACGTAAACCAACAGCACAACTTGGACGCGCCGGCCAACCCTATGGCTGTCGGCCGTAGGGTCATCTTACCTTCGACGTTCGTCGGGAGTCCACGTTACATGAAAGGATGTTATCATGATGCAATGGCCATTGTGCGTAAGTACGGTAAACCTGACCTGTTTGTTACTTTTACGTGCAACCCTAGGTGGCCAGAAATCACACAGAATCTCGGAAGGTGGACTGCTCCGACTGACAGACCAGATCTCATTGCCAGGGTATTCCACGCCAAACTCAAGGCCCTCATGCAGGACATTATAGTCGACTCTGTGTTTGGTAATGTAGACGCATATGTATACACTGTTGAGTTTCAGAAACGCGGTCTACCGCACGCGCACATACTAATCATCCTCAAGGAGGACAGTAAATTGCTCACTGTAGAGGACGTGGACAACGTTGTGTGTGCCTTCTTGCCAGACCCGACATCTGACAGGCGCCTATTCGATTGTGTGACGTCGCACATGATTCATGGACCGTGTGGAACACTCAACGCCAACAGTCCGTGTATGGTTGACAAAAAGTGTTCGAAGAGGTATCCGAAAGAATACAGCGACGAGACAGTATATGCCTCTAACAACGGTTACCCTACGTATCGCCGACCCAACAATGGCCCTGTGGCCCTTGTCAGACAACTGGAGGTCGGCAATGAGTTTGTCGTCCCACACAACCCATACCTTCTGGCCAAATATGATGCACACATCAATGTGGAGGTGTGCTCAACAGTGAAGAGTGTCATGTATTTATATAAGTATGTGTACAAAGGACATGACGCGGCAACTATGGAAGTATGGGATGGCGATGAAATATCAAAGTGAGTAGATTCAATTTATTTTTGTTTATATATGAATCCTTGACCACAGCCGTTATTGTGTACATTATTAAAGTGTGATCTTTCATGCACTACACTTGCCTGTGTTCTTTAACCAAGGATATTTATTTAAATGTGTCATAGTAAATTATTCGGCTACTTCACTTAACAGTAAATTTATTTTTGTGATTAACATTCAAGTTTTTTAAGTAACTGCATTTATTTGCTTCACTACGATGCTTTTCAACTATCAAACGTTATACTTTACTGTTCAAAGTAAAGAGATGATATTATTACACTTCAGCTGTTTTAACTGTATTTGCAGATATGGAAATTTGTAACAAATGTACATTTCACTAATTCATACATTTCAATATATTTAATAAATGTATTTCACTTTTGGGTGTCAACTATGATTATACCATGAATTATCAATGAACATTTCACAATTAATTGATGGTTTTATTTTGTTTGATACATTTTTATATATTCAAACGTCTCTGGTAGGTGTATAATTGTTACAAACTCTATTAACCCATTACTTATAAATCTCAAAATACAAATGATTCACAACTGTAAATATTGTTTTTAATCCAAATGGGTTTAGTGTTAAACAAATTAAAGAAATATTAATCAATACCATCTACTGTATATATCTATAAAATTATGATGTATGCATATCAATTGATATTTTATACCTTTACTGTAGTGTTTAGATAATACTCTTAACATATATCATAATATGTTAGCTCAATCATATCATAATTATTAGTATTATTATTGTTTATTACATAATCAAAACTCATATTTTATATATTTTTACTGTAATGTTAAGATAATACTCTTAACATATATTATATACACATATGTATATATATGTATATATATATATCATAATATGTTAGCTCAATCAACAATCATATCATAATTATTAGTATTATTATTGATTATTATATGCTAATTATATATATATATATATATATTAGCGAAGCACTATTAACATTATTTTTATTATTATTGTTTATTACATAATCAAAATTCATATTTTATATTTTTATATATATAAATATTACTGTAGTGTTAAGATAATACTCTTAAAATATATCATATACACATATGTATATATATATATATATATCATAATATGTTAGCTCAATCAACAATCATATCATAATTATTAGTATTATTATTGATTATTATATTACATGCTAATTATACATATATATATATATATATTTTGCGAAGCACTATTAACATTATTATGTTTATTACAATCAAAACTCATTTTGGTTTCAGTTACATCAACTCACGATACGTCAGCCCGCCAGAAGGGATTTGGCGGTTGTTTTCATATAAGATGCACAACAGAAGTCATACGATCGTTAGGCTTCCGGTCCACTTGGAAATCAACAGACCGTTTACTTCGCTCCGGGACAAGCCGAACGGCGAGTACACGACGATGTTCAACGTCGTACAAAACTAACCGAGTTCTTCTCGCTCAACGCACACGACGCGGAAGCTAGACAGTATCTGTACCACGAGATACCGGTCCAATACACGTGGCAAGCGTCACATAGAAGATGGACGCGGAGGCGAAGGCAGATGGGCAACGACACTTTGGCTCGGATGTACGTGGTCAACCCTCTAGACCGAGACCGGTTCCACTTGCGATTGCTGCTGTTGCACAAGAGAGGCCCACAGTCTTTCCGAGACATGAGGACGGTCGACGGAGTAGTAGTGTATGAGAGCTACGCGGCTGCCGCCGTCGCGATGGGACTCATCGAATCAGATAGAGCGTGGTTGGCTTGCATGGAAGAGTCTGCGTTGTTTGACACTCCTCGACAGTTGCGGTATCTCTTCGTCACGATACTGGTGATGTGCCATCCCGCAGAACCGTTGGCGCTCTACCAAACGAGCGAGGCCACCATGATGGAGGACTTCAATCGGCGTTTCCAAGACGTTGACCGTAGCAGGGCGGCAAGTCTGGACGCCATTGGAGACCTTCGTGCGCACGGGAAAACGCTCGCCGAATATGGATTGCCCAACTCGGACGTCGCTCTACTGGAACCCGAACCGGACGACCAACTGTTCGGGACAATAGACGCGGCGGCGTTATGGGCACGACGAGTGGACGACCTGAACGATGAACAGCGGACGGTGTACGATCGGGTGATGGCGGCCGTCGACGACAACCGAAACGTCCAAAAGGTGTTCTACGTCGACGGACCCGGAGGAACGGGTAAAACGACGCTGTACGGATGCCTCATATGGTCGCTTCGTAACCGGAGGCGGTCGGTATTGTGCGTGGCATTCACTGGGATCGCGGCGTCGCTCATGGACGGCGGCATGACAGTGCATTCAACGTTCGGGCTGCCGTTTGGTACACTCAACGACGACGATACGTCCAGCATCACCATGCAGTCTAAACGCGCGCAAACGATACGTGACGCGGCGCTTATCGTCTGGGACGAAGTGCCCATGTCACCGGGACCACAACTCGCGGTGGTCGATCGCTTGCTCAGGGACATCATGGGATCGGAATCTCCGTTCGGCGGTAAACCGGTCCTGTTCTCGGGCGACTTCAGGCAAATATTGCCCGTCGTCCGCCGGGGAAGCAGGAGTGCCATCGTCATGTCGTCGATTAAGCACAACTCTTTGTGGCAAAACTCGGAAAAGTTTGAATTGACGCGAAACATGCGCGCCGGTAATGATGCGGACTTCGCGGATTGGTTTCTCCTGCTCGGCAGCGGTCAATTGCCAACGGTCGACGGTGTTCAAGACACCGTTGAAATCCCACGGAAAATGGTATGTGATGTTGTCGAATTAATTGATTTTGTTTACCCGCAGCACATGTCGTTGGCTAACGTTGACGATTTTGCTCGGAAAATTTGTTATGTCCCAAAAACGAGGAATGCAGACAAATCAATCGTACGGTGCTACAGCGCATTGAGGGCGCTGAGAGGACGTATACTGCCATAGACACCGTGGTGATCGACGATCCCGACGAGGAAGCCAATTTTCCTACCGAGTTTCTCAACTCGCTGGAACTGAACGGACTGCCGCCGTTCAAATTGACGCTCAGGGTGGGCGCCATCGTCATGTTGCTGAGGAATCTTGATCCAAAGAGAAAACTGTGCAACGGTACGAGGTTAGTGGTCACCGAACTCCGGCGACACAACTTCAGAGCGAGGGTGCTGTCTGGTGATGGTGGTGCGCAAGACGACGTTATCATACCAGCGATACCGATGACTGCCGGTGGTGAGGACGACCTGCCTTTCAAAATGAAACGGATTCAGTTCCCGGTAAGGTTGTCGTTTGCGATGACAATCAACAAGTCTCAGGGTCAAACGTTCGACCGAGTTGGATTGCTCCTACTGTCGCCGGTGTTCACTCACGGGCAACTGTACGTTGCATTTTCCAGAGTCAGAAACGCTCAATCTGTCAAAGTCGGGATGTACGATGATGGTAACGGTCGATTTGTCACAAAGAACATTGTGTACAGGGAAGTTCTACTAACACGGTAGTAGGTATTAGTGACGGTGAAATTGTTCACAAAAAGAACATATCAGATTTAAAATAAATTAAATATAGTATTCTGTTCCTAAACATCGCTTTAGTATAGGTCACTCTTAATTATACATTTTACTTCTGATATATTTTTTTTGAGACTTTCTAGCCGGAGACTACAGCATTATTTATATACAACTTGGTTGTATACTGATCATGGGTCTTTGATCCACCGGGCGATGGCCATTTGAAGTACCTAATCCTTAGGGATCCGTATATTCTTAGGTACTTCATGTACAGTTGGGTTCTTTCTACAGTCATGTAGCTGCTATTCACTGTGCACTGTGGGGAGAAAGTTCGACAACCTCCACGTGGTTCTCTCTGGATGCGAATCAGCTACAAAGCGGATTCGTAACTAATAGTCGAACAAGTATTTCACATTTCAACTGTACAACTAATTTTTTATTATTATTATTATCATTATAATATATCATACAATACAATGTTTGATCGGTTTGACTCTGTGATATTGTAATTAATTTGTACATCACAAAACATCTGTCATCTAAGCACCATGTATGTTTTGTACTACTGTTTTTTTTTAACTTATATATTGTGAGACGTTATGCTTAAAATGCTGGTTTAATGTAAACCAGTTATCTAAACATTATACATACTCATTCATCTTTTCACTTACAAAGCATTATTGCTTTTAATTGGTTCTGAATAAACCAATACATTTTATTTCAATAAATTGTCTTATTTTTATTTAACTACTTATCATATTTGATTAATGCTGAGTTATAAATTATAATTATCAAACAATTATATACTGTTTGTTGTTAATATTCTTTATTTTATTTATCTTTCCTTCACATATATTAATAATACTGACTATATAACGAATACGTGACACTGGTCAATTATGTAAAATATTATTACATTATTTTAAAATTATTATGTAAATGATGATGTATATAAAAGTACAAATTACAAACATTTTTTAGGTGATTTTAAAATTTATTATGTAAATGATGATGTATATAAAAGTACATATTACAAAGATTTACTTTAGATGATGACTGATTGCTAGACCCCCCCCTCAAATACTTCATTTCTATTCTATCGTGTAATTCTTTTGCATTTCAAAATTCTTTTGAATTCAAATTTCAAATATTTCAAATACCTACAATAATACAAACAAATACCTACAATAACAAATAAAAAATAAATTAAAATTGTAGAAAAGTCAACTCAAATACTTATTGTTGTATTCATTATAAATACTAACTAATGCCAATTTTAATTTTACTTCATAATACATATTATAATCGATCCTACTGCGGCGATTTCATAAACACGGCCACCCGAACGCTCTAAATTTATTGCATTCTTTTCAAGTTACTTTTTAATTTGAATTTTGAAAATTAAAGCTATTGCTTTCTCTTATACGATAAAATACATACGTCTACGATTTTTTTTTAATACCATATTATTACGATTATTATTAGTATAATATAAAGTGTAGTACTACAACGCGTTAATGGAGTACATTTTGAATTTTTATGTTTTCAATTTTTATGACATTTGATATGTTTTATATAGTTTCCTACATATCAAAAACAACATCTGAACTTTGACATTAGGAAGTATGACAATTATGGATTTAACTTTCGGACAACGATTTACATTATATTATGATGACTGATAGCTAGACATTCAACTACCATTTTCACTAAATAAATTTTATAATATAAAAAATATAACCAGGCATGCGACGGGACACGGTATGAGATTGTTCATATTAAACTATATTGGTATCATAACCTACTATTCACACATCGTCCGCGATCCGACGCAGTCGGATTGCCTACGTGGTGGGTTTAATGGCGTTTAATTCGATTTTTCCCAATCATAACTGACAAACTCGATTTGAATGCTCAAAAGATGTTATTCGACTTTTACTTATAATCCTATAATACAACATTAGACTTTCGACGTCGGAGGAGCAGGGGATTGTATTGTCAGATATAGATTAGTTACGTGATGTGATGATTGATAGCTAGACACTGACTATCATCTTCGCTAAATACATTTTTTTATATACAAAAAGAACGGGCATGCAAGGAAACGGTATTACACCAGTTAAGGACTGATAGCTAGACATTCAATTACCATTTTTCGTATTTATTACTCGACTTCAGTACTTTCTTACTTTTTTAGTGTATGATTTCTTTTCTAGACACCCGATTACAATTTCCGACCGAATTCCTGTTAGCACGATTTTCTCACGACCCCCTCGAAGGCGCCGAAGGCGGCTTCCACCCAGCCAGAAATCGAGGCACACCGACCCTCTCGAAGGTTAGGTTAGGACCCCCTCGGCTCCTTCCAAACCACCGGAGGTTAGATTAACTAAAATTGTGACTACTAGATTTTTACGATATTTTTTTCTTTACAGTCCGTCTCCGACCTAGGGTACTCACTTAGAGCGAATATCACTTAGACCGAATTTCACAGCAGAGCGAGGCACACCCGGCTAGCAGGCTGGCCTGCTAGTCTCCTTATATAATAAAGCGTGAAGAAGTTCGTTTCCTTATAAAAAGAATGCGCCTCGGTCGCCGTTTTCATGCTCCATGGCCCGCCGCCGTCGTTATCGAAAACGGACGGTTCTCCAACGCCGCCGTCTCGATAACGCGTTTTTCTTACGTTAGGTTTGATTATTACGCGGGTTTTCGACGATTTTAACGTTTTTTTTTTTTTTATCGGCTGTTTGTTATATTATAATACGTTGTTGTATTTTCAAGTGTACGTTGCTTTGGGAAACGTTATTAAACAGACAATTAATATTAATATAAGCTTCATTACACACGAATTATACGGAATTTTTTTATTTATTCACACACACACATACATATAAAATTGATATGTTTCTTAATATAAAAGCAGTTAGGTACAGGTATAGTCAAAGTTGCAATTGCAAATATTCTTAATCATACCTAAGAGTTTATGACACTTTTCTTATAGTATTTTATTATGCGTGTTCTTTAAATTGATTATGATGTAATGTGTAATACGTTTTAATGTATACTGTAACAATTTCTCTGAATAAATTATATATATTTAAATATTGTTATATATTGTATTGTACGATTGATACCTATTTGATTTGTTTTAATGTTTTGCCTAATATATTGGACTATGATGTATATTATAATAGATAATACCCCAACACACTGACACTGTACATAATATGCGGTGTTTCTCTGCGGTCCGGAACGGCTTACGGCTTAAGGGCTCGACGTTCGATTCGTTTCTCATCTCAAACTGTAGTCGATAGGTTTAGGCGTTATATCCCCGTGCTAGAATAGTCAGGTTCGAATCCCGCTCCGGGCGGTTTCTTCGTCGATCTGACGAAGGCGCTTTAAAACGCATGGTCGCCCGGACGCTCTCGATTTTTTGCATTTTTTTCCGATTTTTTTTTTCGTTTTTTCGTTTGATTGTCGAGAGTTAAACACCGTTTAATAATATATTATACATACCTACGTATATTACTGGAATATTATATATTTTATAGTTTCCCATATATTTACTACCTATACGCTATTTATGTATATTTATTATTTTTTGAACTCGGCAATATTGTAAACATGGGTAATTATATAATTTAGGCGAATTTGTTATTCAATTCCGATATTCCACTCATTCGAGTGTATGTTGTAGTTGGATTAATTTACTTGATAAATCAGTGCTAAATTATTCTTACCCATATCATAAATATAATTGTGTTTTATTATATACGTACAGGTTTATCTCGAGTTTTTGCACACCGATGAAATGCAATTGTTATTAAACATTAAAAAAAAAGGAGACTTCGATTTTATTTTTACGTGGCGTTTATATTATGTTTATATAATATATTATATTGTCATCTTCGCAGTCCGATATTAATTGGACGTCAACGGCGGCCGTGTTAGATATTTTAATCTTTGGGTATAGCTTTATACTATCTTATCGTCGATAAGATTTCGATTTGACGAATTGTAAATCTATTTATTGGTGGTAAATTCGTTATACTCAATACAAAATTAGTATTTATTAATTATTAGTGTAGGTACCCATCATTACTATACGCCTTCACTTCCACAGTCGGCGTATTATTGTTAAATACGTACATCTTTAAATATGCGAAAGTATATACAAATTTTGCTTATTAGGTATATATTTTGTATTCGTAGAAAACCAATACCTCATTGAACCCCTTAAATACATATATTATGTATTAGAACACCTGAACACCGATATCATAGACACGGAAAATACGTATAATAATAAGATGCAATTGCACAATATACAACATCTGTCATCTAAGCACCATGTATTTTTTGTACTACTGTTTTTTTTTTGCTTATATATTATGAGACGTTATGCTTAAAATGCTGGTTTAATGTAAACCAGTTATCTGAACATTATACATACTTATTCATATTTACACTTACAAAGCATTATTGCTTTTAAATTGGTGCTGAATAAACCAATACATTTATTACGATAAATTGTCTAATTTTTATTTAACAACTTATTATATTTCATTAATGCTGAGCTATAAATTATAATTATCAAACGATTATTTTCTGTTTATTGTTAATATTCTTTATTTTATTTATCTTTCCTTCACATATATTAATAATACTGACTATATAACGAATACACGACACTGGTCAATTATGTAAAATATTGGTACAATAAAGGATTTCAAAGATGGGTTAAATATTTACCTACCCTGTTGTTATATTTATCACGTGTGATAAACCTTATGTATTTTTAAAATTTCAAAACAATTTTTAAATTATGATAATAATGATGATGTATTTAAAAGTACATATTACAAAGATTTACTTTAGGTGATGACTGATTGCTAGACCCCCCTCAAATACTCAATTTCTATTCTATCGTGTAATTCTTTTGCATTTCAAAATTATTCTGAATTCAAATTTCAAATATTTCAAACACCTACAATAAAAAATAAGAAAATAAATTAAAATTGTAGAAAAGTCAACTCAAATACTTATTGTTGTATTCATTGTAACTAATGTCAATTTTAATTTTACTTCATAATACATATTATAATCGATCCTACTGCGGCGATTTGATATACACGGCCACCCGAACGCTCTAAATTTATTGCATTTTTTTCAAGTTATTTTTTGATATTTAAATTTGAATTTTGAAAATTAAAGCTATTGCTTTCTCTTATACAATAAAATACATACGTCTACGATTTTTTTTTAATACCATATTATTACGATTATTATTAGTATAATATAAAGTGTAGTACTACAACGCGTTAATGGAGTACATTTTGAATTGTTGTGTTTTCAATTTGTATGATATCTGATATGTTTTATAGTTTCTTACATATCAAAAACAACGTCTGAACTTTGACATTAGGAAGTATGACAATTATGGATTTAACTTTCGGACATCGATTTACATCATATATTATGATGACTGATAGCTAGACATTCAACTACCATTTTCACTAAATAAATTTTATAATATGAAAAAAAGAACCAGGCATGCGACGGAACACGGTATCAGATTGTTCATATTAAACTATATTGGCATTATAAACCTACTATTCACGCATTGTCCGCGATCCGACGCAGTCGGATTGCCTACGTGGTGGGTGAGTTTAATGGCGTTTAATTCGATTTTTCCCAATGATAACTGACAACTCGACTTGAATGCTCACAATATGTTATTCGACTTTATACGTATAATCCTACAATACAACATTAGACTTTCGACGTCGGAGGCGCAGGCATCACGTGATGTGATGATTGATAGCTAGACACTCGACTATCATTTTCGCTAAATACATTTTTTATATACCAAAAGAACAGGGCATGCAATGGGAAACGGTATTACACCAGTTAAGGACTGATAGCTAGACACTCAATTACCATTTTTCGTATTTATTTACTCGACTTCAGTACTTTTCTTACTTTTTTAGTGTATGATTTCTTTTCTAGACACCCGATTACAATTTCCGACCGAATTCCTGTTAGCACGATTTTCTCACGACCCCCTCGAAGGCGGCTTCCACCAGCCCAGAAATCGAGACACACCGACCCTCTCGAAGGTTAGGTTAGGACCCCCTCGGCTCCTTCCAAACCACCGGAGGTTAGATTAACTAAAATTGTGACTACTAGACTTTTTACGATATTTTCTTTACAGTCCCGTCTCCGACCTAGGGTACTCACTTAGAGCGAATATCACTTAGACCAAATTTCACTTAGACCGAATTTCACAGCAGAGCGAGGCACATCTAGTCTTATATAATAAAGCGTGAACAATAGTTCGTTTCACTATGAAAAGAGTGCGCCTCGGTCGCCGTTTTTATGCTCCATGCCGTCGTTATCGAAAACGGACGGTTCTCCAACGCCGCCGTCTCGATAACGCGTTTTTCTTAGGTTAGGTTCGATTATTACGCGGTTTTCGACGATTTTATTATTTTTTCGATTTTTTTTTTTTTTTTTTTTTATCGGCTGTTTGTTATATTATTATATGTTGTTGTATTTTCAACCCGTTTTACGTAAAAACCTATAGGTATGAGGGTTTCAACTTTCAAGTGTACGTTGCTTTGGGAAACGTTATATTAAATAGACAATTAATTTAAGCTTTATTACACACGAATTATACGGAATTTTACAGGTATATATGATGGCATACTCTTCATTTTTTAATATAATATTTATTCACACACACACACACACACACACACACATACATATAAAATTGATATGTTTCAATAATAAAAGCCCCTGAAAGCGTTAGGTACAGGTATAGTTAGGTAAGTCAAAGTTGTAATTGCAAATATTTTTAATCATACTTAAGAGTTTCTGTAGGAAATGTTTATGACACTTTTCTTATAGTATTTTATTATGCATGTCCTTTAAATTGACTATGATGTAATGTGTAATACGTTTTAATGTATACTGTAACAATTTCTCTGAATAAATTATATATATTATTATTTCCTACCTATATTAAATATTGTTATATATTGTATTGTACAATTGATACCTATTTGATTTGTTTTAATGTTTTGCCTAATATATTGGACTATTATAATAGATACAACACACTGACACTGTACATATGGATAAGAAACAAGAGTTTATACAGTGTATAGTTATGATTATGATTATAAGTGTGACTTTTCAATACATACACTGGTATGAGGTATACCAATATATATATATATACTTACTTATGTTACTGTGTGTGTATACTTAAGCAGAATTGTTATGACTGAATATAATATGTTGAATGGACATAGGACATGTTATTATAGTAACTTAATATGGTAAATATGAATTTATTAAATGTATTTTGTTATTTATTCTTATTAATATTAAATTTATTTACAAAAATTCTTCTATTTTCATCATTTTTCTTCGGGCAAGTCCCGGTGTCCGGAGAATAAGTGCCGCCATCCCCCGCGCAATAATAATAATAATATATATAATTACAAAATATACGCACAATCACGGGCCAGATGGCCTTTTGTGCTTCAGTTTATAGCATCCTGAAAAATAAAAGTGTATAGGTAACATTATAAATATTCATTATTTTTGATATTCATACTTTTTTGGTCGGTGTTGACCATCACCATTCACCGTACAGTTTATGAAACTGAACATAATCTATAACATTTAATATTAAATTATTAATTAAGTAAAATGACATATTACAGTTAACCTAAAAACAAACAAAAAAACACGCGAAAAGGTTAAAATAACTAATACGTGTACTCACTTCGAATGAACAATTCAAATTGAATAGCGTCCGTAAGACGTTCGTTGTTCCATTGCATATTACGCATTTATGGTTGGTATTATTGGTACTATAAATAACCGCAAGTCTGGTCCATCAGTCTATCCATCAGCGACGATTGACAATTAATATTTAATAATATCCTTTGTAATATTAATTAAATTATATTATGTGCGGTATTTAATATTTGTTAATACTGGTGCCATGTTGTGGCGGAGTGGAGAGCGAAAAGCGTTGAGGACCTGGGTCCGGTGCGCCTGCATCAGGCAATTTTTCTTTGACGTTCATGCAACACGTTTGTCTTTACGTAAACAAAAATTTGCACTTTTTTCTGTACTTTTTTTAGTACATATATATAATTTTTTTTTTTTAACTTCGTTGGACGTTTTACAGACCGGTAAGTACAATTTCTATCATTCATATAAGCTAATTAATTAGCGCATCCGCCCCGAGTATTACAGGGATATGCATTATAATTTATAGTCGTCCAATTCAGAATGCAACGCGAATTACTACCTGGCCGTATTACCACAAAGTCCGTATGTGATTTCGAGGATGCCGCTTTTTTATACTTACAACTTAATGTGTTCCAGGACGCAACCAGGGGGTTGGACCCAGGCCCGGACCCCCCCCCCCCCCTTGGATCATGCCATAGTATTTATTTTTATTTTATATTTTTAAAGTTACCCAAAAGTTATTCACACATTGTCCACGATCCGACGCAATCGGATTGCCTACGTGGTGGGTGGGTTTAATTGCGTTTAATTCGATTTTTCCCAATGATAACTGACAACTCGATTTGAATGCTCAAAATATGTTATTCGACTTTATACTTATTATCCTATAATACAACATTAGACTTTCGACGTCGGAGGAGCAGGTGGATTGTATTGTCAGATATAGATTTAGTTACGTGATGTGATGATTGATAGCTAGACACTCGACTACCATTTTCGCTAAATACATTTTTTTATATACAAAAAGACAGGGCATGCAATGGGAAACGGTATTACACCAGTTTAGGACTGATAGCTAGACACTTAATTAAAATTTTTCGTATTTATTTACTCGACTTCAGTACTTTTCTTACTTTTTTAGTGTATGATTTCTTTTTTAGACTCCCGATTACAATTTCCGACCGAATTCCTGATAACACGATTTTTACACGACCCCCTCGAAGGCGCCAAAGGCGGCTTCCACCAGCCCAGAAATCGAGGCACACCGACCCCCTCGAAGGTTAGGTTAACTAAAATTGTGACTACTAGACTTTTTACGATATTTTCTTTACAGTCCCGTCTCCGACCTAGGGTACTCACTTAGAGCGAATATCACTTAGACCGAATTTCACAGCAGAGCGAGGCACATCTAGTGTTATTATAACACAATATTATTACGATGTCGTTTATCCCGCGAGTGTATGCGTGAGCATATTATGATATTAAATGTATATTTAGCCATGTAAGTATGTATATATAGGACATAGGTACACGAGTTACTATAAAAATGAGGACGATCGTCTTTTGGCGCGTTAATCTGCAGAGGATACCCTCGCGGGGATCAATGCAGTTCGCTCGGGGCTGATCCGAAACTTATTTATAATTAATCGTTTACAATCCTGCAAGCTTATTATTTATATTATCATCAGTAGGTGTAAAATGGGGCTTCTGGAACCTAAGCAGCCCTCTAAGCAGCCGCCGCCGATTTTGTCTAAGCAGCCGCCGCCGCCGCCGCCGCCCCCCGCCGCCGCAACCGTCCCCGCCCCCGCCGCCGCCACCGACCCCACCACCGCCGCCGTCCCCTTCCCCGCCTTCACCACCGCCGCTGCCGCCGTCCCCGCCTCCGCCACTTCCATCGCCATGGTTATCATATTATTGTACACGTACTATTACCGTATATTACCGTATATTACCGTATATTCAACAGTTATCATGCGCAGAACTATTTTATCATATTATTGTACTCACATCATGTAAATGCTTGGCTAGTAAGTTTTTCATATGGCCGTGTAATTTTTCTTTAAATGTATCAGTTTTGATGATACATGTCAATGGGGTAGAATAGTAGCGGGGGAATATATGTTTGGTTACGTTTGTACATATCCCGGTTCGATTCTATCCCAGAATATTATATTTTTATGCAAAGCACCCTGTGTAAGCAAAATATTTGTAAGTGAAAATAAAAAGTATAAATTCCAAAATAAATATAAATTCTATGAACAATAGTCAGACGAATTATCATACGCTATCCCTGTTGTTACCGGCATATTACCATTTGAAAAATTATAGTATAACAAGCATGTAGACTGTAGAGTCTTGTCTGCATTACAAACAATATTATTATTCAATAATCTAGTATATTCAGCAGTTATTTCCTTTCAATAAATATATCTGTATAATCAAAACAAAATGTATATTTCATCTACCTCATCCCTCGATGACCACCATAGATCGTCACTGCGTATTGTCACGCTTCTATTCTCCAGAATTTAAATTAAAACGTTCGTGTCTGAATACACAACTCACTAAAAGAAATTTATGGATAACACATTAATTCAATAACTAGCATAAAGAAACCCTTTTTTTCTAAAATGTCTTTCTTTTAAATCTATAGACAGATCAATGTATGGGAAAATAAACCCTAAATTCAGTTTTAGGTCAAATTTATCCTAAGATTTCGAAAACCAGAGTTTTCGAAATTAGTTGTATTTTTTTCGATCAACAAGCAACATCACATTTCTACGTACATTTTTTTTCCTGTACATTTTCTGTACATTTTTTTTCTTTTAAATATGGATCTCATGGCACGTAAGTACCTTTTTAGTTTTTTTTTTTATATGTAATACAGCTAAGATTTTTTTTTTTTTTATTTTTTTTAGTATATGAAGTATTCCATTTTTATTTAAATACTACATTCGAAGAATTAATTAAGGTTACATGTAAAGATTGTAGTCTAGATTTGTTATGTTTAGATTGTAGGTTAAGAAAAAAAAAATTTTGTAGCAAGTACCATCTTGGAAAAAACTCAAGATGGTATAAGTTTATTAATAATAAGTTTATTGGTAGACCGCAATGGTTAATCGAGGATATAACCAAATACTCGAGCTTCGATATCGAATTTTTCTTACGTGAAATCTTCGAAGAAGCCTATCAATTACATTGCGACGATGGGCATACACAATGGAAACACCATCTATTAGATAATAGTTTAGTTAGTAATTATTATATATTTCAAATAAATCATAATAATTGGATAGATAAATTATTAAATAAGTGTTTTTTCGTAACTCCTCCATATAAAAAAACTATTGGGAGGAGTTATTATATAAGATTTATATTAATAAGTTAAATAAGTTAAATAATGTAAATATTAGTTTAAGTAGTATTATATTTAATTTAGATTTAAAATTAGGAGAAAAATTAGAAGATAAGAAAAAATTAGAATTGGGAAAAAATAAAAAAAATAGCTGTTTAATTTTAGATGTGTTAAATATAGAATATAGTTATAAGATTTTAGATTATATCAATAAAAAAATAACGTTCCATGATAAAAATGATGATGAGGAGTCATGGTGAAAAACGTACAATCACATCTTTAGGTGAGTAATATAAATCATATATAAAATGTGATACAAATTAAATAATACGTCGTTGGGTTTTACGATACTATTTGGTCGAAAAACACTAATGTATTCTATTGTTATCGAAAATGTCCTGTCCCAACCGGTCTATTCTCGACACATGCAGGTCAGTTTCAGGAATTTTATCGATGTTCTGTTCAATACAATGATACCCAAAATAGTTAAAAATCTATAGTGATATACCTAATTCCCAAATAATATTTTACCTAACCCTGGCTTAATTTGTCTTCATCACCGCAAATGCTAAGACACTTGCTCCCAGGGTTTCAAAGTGTTTTAAACAAAATGTTTTAAACATGTGTTTAAAACGTTTTAAACAAGTGGATTTGTTTTAAACGTTTTATACATAAACGTTTAAAACATTTTATTTAAGACAAAAAAAAAAAACAAAATATTTTATTTTATGGAACTTATAACTTGTGTTTCGAATTTCGACAGAGATTATTCGTATGAACTATGCAGAATTGATAAGAATATTAAATGTTTCTTTATTATTGCATTTTGTTTAAGAATGGGAAATAACTTCAGAGACCTATGTTTAACCACATACTGTTTGGACCCATCTTTTTACTATACAGCACCAGGATTCTCCTTTGATTGTATGTTAAAATATACCAGAGTCAAATTAGAGTTACTCACAGAGTATGATATGCTGTTGATGATTGAAAAGGGTAATTATAATAATTATATATAAAAATTTACATTTATAATATATAATTTTTTATAGGAATTCGAGGTGGTTTGACACAAGCAAGTATGAGGTATGCTAAAGCTAATAATGAAAAGACCCCAGATTATGATCCAACAAAGCCCAAATCATTGTTAATTTATCAAGATTGTAAGTATACATATACATATATTTTAATTATTTTTTAATATTAATTTTTTTTTTTAGGTAATAATCTGTACGGTTGGGCAATGTCACAACACATGCCCTATGGTGGTTTTAAGTGGGTTGAACCTAAACTAGAAGGGCTGAATGATTTGAACGATACATCACCCATCGGACGGATATATGAAGTTGACATTACTTATCCAAAAGAACTCCACGATAAACACAACGACTTTCCTTTCTTACCACAAAATGGTATCCCAGCTGGTTCAAAAGTTAAAAAACTCATGGCAACACTTCAGTCGAAAAAAAACTATATTATACATTACCGAAACCTTCAGCAAGCTATAACCAATGGACTCATAGTTGAAAAAGTAAATGTATAAATGTTTTTATTTTACATTTATAATATAATTATTTTTTATTATAGGTTCATAGAGTAGTTCAGTTTAATCAATCACCATGGCTGGCTCCATACATAGCACTAAACACAGAGATGCGAAAAAAAGCAGCAAATGACTTTGAGAAAGACTTTTTCAAACTTTTAAATAATGCGGTTTTTGGGAAAACCATGGAGTCTATGCGGAAAAGAATAAAAATGGAACTGGTGTCTAGTGATCGTCGTTTACAAAAACTGATAAATCAGTCAACATTCAAACACTGTACCACATACAATGAAACTCTAAATGCAGTTGCATTAGAAAACAAAATCATTGATTTTTGTAAACCTATTTATATAGGTAATTTACATTTATTTTAAATTTTTTATTGTTATATTAATATTTTAAATTTTTTTATCAGGTTTTGCAGTGCTGGAAATTTCCAAGTATTTAATGTATGACTATCACTATAACGTAATGCAGAAACATTATGATGATAAAATTGAGCTCATGTATACAGATACAGGTAAATTAGTACTTTTATTAATTTATTATTTTAGTTTCATTGGTATTAATTTAATTTATTATTTTAGATTCATTGGTATACTATATTCAAACTGATGATTTTTACAATGATCTGTTGAACAATCCCAACTTGTTGAATCGAATGGATACTGCAAATCTATCTCGTGACCACCCGTGTTACATTGCTGAGAGATGAAGATTCCTGGGCTATTTTCTGATGAAACCGATGGACGTATTATGAGAGAGTTTTGTGCTCTCCGTGCAAAGTCCTACGCTTACATTTTAGAAGATAAGGAGAAAATCAAAGCAAAAGGAATCCGTGGACATGTTGTTAGAAACCACATGACTTTTCAAGATCATAAACGATGTTTGTTTAGTGATACCAGTTTGGAAGTAACAACGTCAAACGTCTCTATCCGTTCATTCAAGCACAAATTAAAGACCAACAAATCCGATAAATTAACTTATAACAGTTTTGATGATAAAAGGGTTATACTTGAAGACAAAGTACACACCCTAGCTCATGGACACTATTCTATAGAGTGAGTATATAAATATATATATATATATATTTTAATTATTTTTTAATTAATAATTTTGAATTTTATAGGGAGGAACTCGAAGCAGAACTAGATAGTTAGTTTTTGTAAAGATTATTTCTGTATGTATAATTTTTTTATACTTGTTTAATTTTTGTAAATATTTTTTCTATGTCATATTTTTGTACTTGTATATTTTACTGTAAACCATTTTCTTTGATAGTTAGTAGTATATATTTGTAAAGATTATTTCTGTATGTATAATTTTTCCAATGTCATATTTTTGTACTTGTATATTTTACTGTAAACCATTTTCTTTGATAGTTAGTAGTATATATTTGCAAAGATTATTTCTGTATGTATAATTTTTCCAATATCATATTTTTGTACTTGTATATTTTACTTTAAACCATTTTCTTTGATAGTTAGTTTGGTATAGAAATAAAACTCAATTTTGAAATAAAAAAATGTTGTTTATTTGAAATAAAAAAAAACATGATTACAATTTTTATGAATTATTTACAAACCATTTTCTTAAAGCAAACACTTTATAAAATGTACAATATTTAGGATTTAAGTCCTTATGAAAGATACAACAAGGTAAATTTTCTTCATCACATATTTGATCCAGTCGAGGACAACCCAAGTCTTCAATGTTGATGACTGCAACGTGTGGTATATACTCTATAAGTAGTTGTTTTTTCTGTTCGCCTTTGGTGTAAATACAGTCAAACTTTAACGAATTCAATATTCTGCCAAGTTCTTCATACTCAATATCACCATAATCTATAGATAGCTGATGAAAATTTTGTAGCCACTTGTTAGTTTTTCGACGTTTATTATCTTGATTAGATTTTGAATTTTTAAAAATCCAGTGTTGAGTAGCCCATGTTTCTGTGTCTACAATAGACATCTCTTTAATCATATATTTGTTATTCGCTCCAAGAATGCATTGAATGTCAATGATGCCTGTAGACATTATGGCTTGTCTTTAAAATAAGTTTCAATAGTATTGAGTTGACTATGTATAGCAGGTAATGTTTTTTTCAAATCGTTTACAGCTTCTAGAATAGTTTGTAATGTAACTTCAGCTTTTATCATATGCTCTGTTATATCTAAACACGTTAATTCTAACGTGTATTTCCAACAAGTTTGATTTCTTTTTTACCTAAACGTACCGTTTTATTAGGTTGTAATTTAGGACCATACGTCTTGTCTATGCTGTATGAATCTAACAATTCATCTATTTGATAAAAATGTAAATCTTCAGTGTTGTCTATAGTTTTATCCAAAGTAGATTTTTGTATTTCGTTTAACGGATCGATAATCGGTTTAAACGTTTCTGTTACTATCGATTGAATATCGGCTTTTCCTTGTTTTAATGCAGTATATTTTCGTTTAATATTTTCTTTTGCTTTTATCAATTCTTCGAGTACTTCACCACTGGCGTCCATGATCGTGAATGAGATGTTTTTTAAAAAACGTAAGTTTATATAATAACAAACGTATCGAAGCCGTGACGATAACGCCCATTATCGCGTTCACACTCTTTGTTTATTACGATAAACTCAAATCTGCCTTTACGCCAACACGATGTACAGAAATCTTTAAATTCTGTATACGACATATCACCAGAGCAATGCTCCATGTAAACATGTTTTAAATTAGTTTCATCTTGTTTAAATAAAACGATAAGATTAGCGTTATCACGCAAAAGTTGTTTTGGTACTCTTGAATAACTCTGAGCTAGATAGCACACATCTATAAGGTTATGCCTTCCCCTTGCAAAGATTGATCTACATACTCCTTGCCCCTCTGTCAAAATATCGTCTAGAATATACACAGAGTTTGATAGGGCTTTTTCAGGTTCAATAACTTGTTCGTTTTCGTAGAACGTAAATAATTGTACTCCTTCGATATCTGATAAGATATTACTCAACATTTTATATTTCGGTTGATCCAGAGTTTTCGAATATATGTAAACGTTGTAAAATCTTATTCCATTTATATTAGTTAATAATGCAAACATTAAATTCGTTTTTCCACAGCCGGACGGACCCACAATAAGCGCACGTATCGTATTGGGTAGAAGCGGACCGTGTCTATAGTTTTGAAACGAAGTAGGTGGATCTACGTTCTCAACTGTAAGCTCGGTTTCTTGTTTAATGAATTTCATTTTGATATAAATATCTATGTTGTGATGAGA
This sequence comes from Aphis gossypii, assembly GCF_020184175.1. Lineage (NCBI taxonomy): Eukaryota > Metazoa > Arthropoda > Insecta > Hemiptera > Aphididae > Aphis > Aphis gossypii. Next base: position 64,176,459 of record NC_065533.1, read on the forward strand.
ATGTCATCAGTATACAATGTCACTCGCTCGAAGAAGCAACAAGAATAAAGGTGGCGGGCTTATTAACACGCTTATAAACAAATTACCGGTCGAACTTCACGTGCCTGGTAAGTTTATTAAATCCGATATTATCATAATAATAATAATAATAATAATAATAATATTTTAATTTTTTTTGTAGGTTATCAATACTGTGGACCTGGTACAAAATTGTAAAAACGTTTAGTTCGTGGTGATAAAGGTATAAACCCGTTAGACGCTGCGTGTAGAGACCACGATATCGCATACGAACGTAGTAACTCTATCGCTGATCGTAACAAAGCTGATCATATATTAGAACAGCGAGCCTGGGAAAGGTTCAAATCGAAAGATTCTGGTTTAAAAGAAAAAGCTGTAGCTTGGGGTGTGACTACCGCCATGAAGGCAAAACGTAAAGTTGGTGGAGGTTGTGGGTTCAAAGCAGCGGTTAAAGCAACTAAAAACGTTTTAAAGAAAAATGTCGGTGAAAAAAATTTAATGAAATTAACAAAAAAGTGTGTAGCCGTCGCACGAAAAACATTTAAATCTACAAAGACAAAAGTGCCGAGAATAGTAAACATTCCGAAAAAAGGCGGTGCATTACCACTTATTCCGATTTTCGCCGGCTTATCAGCTCTAGGCGCTCTGACTGGTGGAGTTGCCAACGTTGTTAAGGTGGCTAATGAATTTAAGAGGAACGTTCCATCACATTTGGGCAATGGTTTATACCTGACGCCATATAAAGGCAACTCGTACAAAATAGGCGATGGTCTATATATCACACCATATAAAAATGGTGGTGGGAGAGTAAAGACGAAAAAAAACTAATATCTACGTTACCCAAGAGAGCGTTGTACGATTTCGAACTTATAAAAATCGCACGTTTGTTGAAAATACCACATTTCATCGGCGTGTTTACTAGAGATAAGTTGCCCGTTCGTCCTAAACGATTTGAATCGGCGATTGTTAACTTGGACACTGAAAACGGTACAGGTACGCATTGGGTAGCGTATAAAAAAATCGGAAAAAAGTAAAATATTACGACAGCTTTGGAAATTTAGCACCTCCGCTAGAAGTACAGAAATATTTTCAAGGATGCGATATTAATTACAATTATAACACAGAGCAGAGATTTAATACATCAAACTGTGGACACTTGTGTATACAATTTTTATCATGTATACGATAACGTTAAACGGAAACTCGAGTGAACTGTCATGCGATATTTTTCCGCCCATAGAGGTAGAAAATACAGCACAAATATGTCTTTTGAGCTTGCTAACAAATAATTCAATTCCAAACATAGAACCTGGTTGCAATACCATAGGTTTTCGGAATATGATTGGACAAGTTGAAAACGTAACTATACCTACTGGAACGTATGAGTTGGAAGATTTAGAGTTTGTTATAAACAAGTTGAAGCCCGACTATATAACATTTTTCGAATTAAAATCAGATGGTAACACGTTAAAGTGTATGATATCCTGTAGCCATGAGATTGACTTTTCATTCGAAAACAGTATAGCAACATTATTAGGATTTAGAAATGTTGTATATACTACTGGTACTACACACGAATCTGAAAATACAGTCAACATAATGAAAATAAACTGTATAAAAATAGAGTGCAACTTAATAACCGACTCATTTTGTGACGGATCGCCGAGCCAGATTATACATGAATTTTATCCGACTGTTGCTGTGAGCTATAAAATTGTTGAAGTGCCTAGACATTTAGTTTTTTATGGTCTTAATACTACTTCTATAAGTAAAGTTGAAATCATACTAAAAGATCATAAAGATCGATTGATAAATTTACGTGGTGAACCAATTACGATTCGATTACAAATAACACACGGATAAGATGGCGCTCAAGTTTAATATAAATACTACTGCAATAAAAAAACCCGTCATTAAAGTGACTGCAGTTAAGAAGTCAACACCTATATCTAAACCGAAAAACAACGAGTTCAAGCTCACGAAAAATAACTTGGATTTTCTTCGTTCACTACAATAATGGATGACACATATTTAGATGTAACGGCCGGTTATGTCGACGATTGTAAAATAACTCAAATGCAATATCATTCGTTCACACCGTATTCAAACACGTCTTTTTCATACAATGATGAAATTAGAATAAATATTCAAAATATGGAATCTTACACTCTACCGTGTGAAAGTTATATTTACATTGAAGGAAAGCTAAGAAAACCTTTAGATTCTGAAGGAGACGTACGTTTTTCGAATAATGGTTTGGCATTTTTATTCTCCGAAATGCGATATGAAATAAACGGAATAGAAATACAAAAATTGAAATCACCCGGAGTCTCGTCTTGCCTGAAAGCATACTGTTCATATACACCAAGTGACTTGAATACGTTAGACAATTGTGCTTGGGACTCGGGCTTGGACGGCGAAGATAATAAAAATTTTATGAGCAACGATGTATTTACCGGTTGTATACCTCTAAAACATTTATTCGGATTTTGCGAAGATTATAAAAAAATATTACTAAATTGCAATCAACAACTGATTTTAAATCGCTCGTCTACCGATTTAGACGCATTACGTATGACGCAAACCGTAACCCCCGAAAACGTTGAAAAAAATAAAAAAATTACGATTGAATTGATTAAAGTGATATGGAAGATGCCTATAATCAGAGTTAATGATAAAGAAAAATTAAAACTGTTGAAAGTGATAGATTCACGTAAAACGTTATCATGTGCGTTCAGAACCTGGGATCTATGTGAATATCCTGTACTACCTAGAAATACTTCACATTCATGGACGATAAAGTCTAGCAGCTTGCTTGAAAAACCTAGATTTATTTTGTTTGGATTACAAACAGATAGAAAAAAAAATATAGAAAACGATGCTGGGCGCTTTGACCACTGCCAACTAAAAAATCTTAAGGTACACTTAAATTCTGAAGTGTTTCCATATGAAGACTTTCGTGCTGATTTTAAAAATAATACCATCAGCTTACTGTATAAAGCCTATACAGACTTTCAAAAATCGTATTACGAGAGAGATTATTCTGAACCATTGTTATCAAAAAATGTTTTTCAAACATATGTTCCAATCGTCGTTGTCGATTTATCGCATCAGAATGATAACGTAAAAGCATCGACCATAGACCTACGAGTAGAATTTGAAACGGATACGGTTATTCCTGAGAAAACTGCAGCTTATTGTTTAATTTTACATGATCAGATTATAACTTATAACCCGTTTAGCGGTGATGTTAGAAAACTGTAATTTTTATACATAAATATGTATATTATTTCTATTTGTAATTATTTTTTTATACCTTGTAAATATATTATTTTTACTTTGTAAATATTTTTTATACCTTATTATTAATAAATAAAAAGAAAACTTTTTTTTAAAAAAAATAACTGAGTTGTTTTTATTTTACACAAATACTATACAAATTTTATACAAAAATATTTTTACACAAAAGTATATTAAACAGTGTGTCGTCTTTTGGGTAGTGAGTTGGTAGTATTGTATTGCGGTCCGTATGGTCCATCGTTTTCGTCTGTATAAGTATTGTATTGCGGTCCGTATGGTCCATCGTTTTCGTCTGTATAAGTATTGTATTGCGGGCCGTATGGTCCATCGTTTTCGTCTGTACAGCTTGTCTGTGATGGAGGGGAGATATCAGAAAGAATTTCCTAAAACATGAAATATTAAAATATCTGTTTTTTATAAAGTAGGTTTTGTTATATTACCTCATTAAATATAGTGTAAAATGATGGCGGTGAAAAAGGTTTCTCGTATCCCTATAAAATATAATATATTAATATTGGTATGAGAAAAATAAAAAAAATATTTTTTTTCTTACCTCATCTTTTTCTAATTCGTCCAACCATCTTTGTGCGATATGTTTAGCTGCATGTAATTGAAGCTGACTTGTGAAATTGTAGTCATTTACATGTGTTGCAATGCAAATGTTGTTAATGTTTTTCACGCGAATTGTCATATCTTCAAGCGTTCTAGTTTCAACCTTGGTATTTGTTTTTAAGTATGATGCGATTTGATTAATTTGTTGTATTACGAGCGGTTTAACGATTTTGGTTTTTCTCTCGATGATCTCGAAAATTGACCACTCTAAATCTTGTAACTTTAATAAGTCGTTACGATTTAACAGTATGCGACATCCGTCTTGAATTTTAGACTCTATAATGAGCATATTCTCTCCTTGGTACACCATACTAGATATTGTAATTGAATCGGAATCCAAAAATAAATTACGCTTATACTTTTGTGGTTGTTCAAGTATAAATGATAAAATGTTCCCCATAAGTCGGAAAATACGTTTGAGAAAATCGGCGGAAATATTTACAAAACGTGATGGTGTTATAATGTGAATCACGGTGTTGAATTCATCTGTCGGATCGAGTCCGATGTTTAAAAACTTGCGAGATGAAAAATCAAGGAAAAAATTACTGCAATCGATTAGGTTAGCTGGTGGTGACGGAGGCACATATGTAAAAACATTCTTCTTGTAAACAGCACGCATGTTTTCAATCGAACCAGCCATACTCAAAAATTTAATCACAGAACAACGCACTTAATCGAACGAAGAGTGGTGATAGACTGATTTCATTTCAGATTTTGAAACCCTCACATGTATATTTTATGGTAGGGATTTCTTCTACAGGTTTAAAGTATGCATGTCAGAACATGTTAGATTATTGAATAATACTATTGTTTGTAATGCAGACAAGACTCTACATGCTTGTTATACTATAATTTTTCAAATGGTAATATGCCGGTAACAACAACAAGGATAGATAGCGTTATCTGTTGAATATATGATAAAATAGTTCTGCGCATGATAACTGTTGAATATACGGTAATATACGGTAATATACGGTAATATAGTACGTGTACAATAATATGATAACCATGGCGATGGAAGTGGCGGAGGCGGGGACGGCGGCAGCGGTGGTGGTGGGGTCGGTGGTGGCGGCGGGGGCGGGGACGGTTGCGGCGGCGGGGGGCGGCGGCGGCGGCTGCTTAGACAAAATCGGCGGCGGCTGCTTAGAGGGCTGCTTAGGTTCCAGAAGCCCCATTTTACACCTACTATCATCCTGGCAGTAAATGCGTCACGTGTGCTTATTTTATCTTATTGTTTTTTATCGGCTGTTTGTTATATTAAAATATGTTGTTGTATTTTCAAGTGTACGTTGCTTTGGGAAACGTTATATTAAATAGACAATTAATATTAATATAAGCTTTATTACACACGAATTATACGGAATTATACAGGAATATATGGTGGCATACTCTTCATTTTTTACACACACACTACATATAAAATTGATATGTCTCATAATATAAAAGCCTCTGAAAAAGTTAGGTACAAGTATAGTTAGGTAAGTCAAAGTTGTAATTGCAAATATTCTTAATCCGGTGGAAGACAAAAGCGCCAAAATTAGATAAGAAAAACTAAAGTCGTATCGTACAAAAGCGCCAAAATCCTTGGTACCTGTGTGCCATGGTTAATATATGTTAAATAACAGATATTAAATTTAGAACTATATTGTTCAAAAACTCCAAATGTTTAATCTTAATCGACAAATGTCGACAATTAGATTATATATCTGATTACGATAGATTGTCACATAGACAGTGTGTGGGCAGTTTTGTGTTATAAGTTTATAAAATATTGTTAGTACCTACTTTGTACGCATTCGTGTAAGCATCATTCGTTAAAATGAATTTTACAAAAACTTTTACGAATAAAGGCGTAGTGTGTATTTTGTTTAAAGAGCAAATATATAGATTTTTACGAGAAATGGCCAGTGGTAATGTGTCATTGAGGTGTACCAAAAAAAAAATGTTCTGCTAGAATACAAATGGATAAACCTATGACTACAATTGTTAGTATTAATGGTGAGCATTTACACGAAATGGTGAACGATCATGATGCCCAGTGTCATATTTTGCGCAATAATTGTAAAAGAAAAGCAACCGAAAATATAACGGACCTAATGAAAATTATGCGTCACGAGTTGTGTGCTGCTGAAAATACTGCAATGGTTTCAGATGATATTGGAAATATTCGAGTTTCAATGTACAGACAACGACGTAAATTATTGCCGACAACGACTCAATCATTGGAAGAAGCTATTAATCAAGTTAGTAACCGGAATATTTTTACTAATAGGAACGAAACGTTTTGTCACGTAGATACAGAAAGCAAAATCATTTTTCTGACCACTAAATCTAATATCCAATACATGTGCCACAATAGTTCACTTTTAGTTGCCGATGGTACATTTTATGTTTGTCCGAAATTCTTTTACCAACTATATACGATACATGTTTATAGCTGTGGAAGATATTTACATTTAATTTACTGTCTACTACCAAGTAAAACTTCAAATTGCTATGAATCAATGTGGAAATACATACAAAAATTGTGTGAAAAATATAATTTAGAATTTTCTCCTAAAATATTCCTAGTTGATTTTGAAAAAGCAGCACATGATGGATTTTTAGCAGTTTTTCCCAATTCAAAAATAAAATGTTGTAAATTTCATTTAGGGCAATCGTTGTTTCGGAAAATTCAAATCTTGGGTCTTCGAAATGAATACATGAAGAACTCTGAAATAGGGATTTGGTTGAAGTCTTTTTTTGGTTTGGCTTTTCTTCTGTCCACCGAAGTATCTGATGCTTTTGCAGATTTAATGTCTATCGCGCCCGAAGATCAAACAATTTTAAAATTTAGTGATTACGTTTTAGAAATATACATTGATTCTAGTATTTTTCCACCAAAAATTTGGGCTGAAATTCCGGATAATGAGGTTATACGAACTACAAATGCAGCTGAATCATATCATCGACATTTAAAAAAGATCAATTTTATTTGGCTCATTGTTCCGTCCATATAGTAATTGATGTATTATTAAAATTACAAAGTGAAACATATTTATTTATGAACTCTCCTCCTAACAATAAATTAAGGGTATCTCACGAAGAAATAATTGTACAATGGAAGAAATATCAGGATGGTGAAATAAATCGTTTAGAATATGTGAAAAAAGTAGGATTAAAAAATCAACCAATTTATTAAATTATTATTATTGACATTTTTTTTTATAAAATCACAACCTTTTTATTAAATTTATATTTATTTGCATGTATATTGTATATCATAATTTATTATTGACATTTTTTTTGTATAAAATCGCAACCGTTTTTTAAATTTATATTTATTTGCATGAATATTATAATTTATTATTGACAATTTTTTTTACACAATATAATTATTTAAAAGAGCAATTTTAGATTCTGAACGAAGTGATGAATGTATTGATTTTACAATGGTGTGTGTTTTTTTGTTTTTGTGTCTGTGTACAGCATAACTAGTCGGAATAATGCTCCAATTTCAAACTATGGGGGTGGTTTCCGATGTAAAAGTAAATATCCTTGGTGCATTATAGAGGTAAAAAGTTAACATTTTGCAACAGTTTTCAAAAAAATCGAGAAAAACAAAAAAAAAATTACGGAAAAACGGCAATTTTTACGCAAAACCAGTTTTCGACCAAATCGATTTTTTTTTATGGTTGTAATTCAAAAACTAATCACTGAAAATACTTGAAATTTTCACCAAATGTTAATGTCAGTAGTATCCGTATATAGTTAAATTTTCAAAAAATTTTTTTGAGTTATTTATAGACCACTGAAATTTTCGATTTTTTGAGAAATTTTTTTTAAAGTGTCGATAAAAAATTTTTGGATGACCAAAAAGTTTTGAAAATTTAATACAAGGTTCCTTATGAGTTTTTTTTATTGTAGCTAAAAAAAATTAAAAATCGTTAGTCACAATTTTTTTTTATAAGCGTTTTTAGTTCAAATTTTTACGAAATCTGTCGAAAACGCGAAAATTTGAAAGTAATTTTGAAGTTGAAAAATCATAAAATTTGGTACAAGGTTCTCCATACATTTTTCTTCAAATATCTGTAAAAAAAACTCTACCGGATTCAGACAAAAAATTTTTATGAGTGTTTGAAATTTAAATTTTTACAAAAACCGCGTTAAATAACAGTTTAGCCTCAAACGATTTTTGATATTTGTTATTATTCAAAAAGTATAAGTCGTATATACTTGAAAATTTTACCAGTTATTAAAATTCGCGTTTTCTTTACGTGATTTAAATTTCAAAATATTTTGACTTTTTTTAAGCTATTTATAGACAACTGAAATTTTCAATTTTTCTGAAAAAATAATTTTGAAGTTTCGATAAAATTTTTTTGGCCCTATCAAAATACTTGAAAATTTAATACAAAGTTCCTCATAAGTTATTCTTATAGTGATTAAAAAATTATAAGAATACATAGGTACAATTTTTTTTTATTAGCATTTGAAGTTCAAATTTTGACGAAAATTCGTCAAAATTATGAATATTTTCGAAATATTTGAAATTGAAAAATCATAAAAATTTTTGTGTTTATAACTAAGGATTAAAAATACAACACTAAGTTTTCCATAAGTTTACCTTAAAGTATCTATAAAGAAAACTCGAAGCATCATTATAGGAAAAATTTTAAGTGCGTTTGAATTTTAAATTTTAACGAAATAGCGTAACGATAACGATTTATCCTCAAACGATTTTAAATATTTGTTATTATTCAAAAAGTATAAGTCCTAGATACTTGAACATTTTACCAGTTATTAAGATTCGCGTTTTCTTTACGTGATTTAATTTTCAAAATATTTTGACTTTTTTTGAGCTATTTATAGACAACTGAAATTTTCAATTTTTTTATGTGTCGATAAAATCTTTTTGGCCCTATCAAAATACTTGAAAATTTAATGCAAAGTTCCTCATAAGTTATTATTATAGTGATTAAAAAATTATAAGAATACATAGGCACAATTTTTTTCTATTAGCATTTGAAGTTCAAATTTTGACGAAAATTTGTCAAAACTATGAATACTTGCAAATTATTTTGTAGGTATATTTCATAAAAATTTTTGTATAAGTAGGTAGCTAAGAGTTGAAAATTTAATACAAGGTTTTTCATAAGTTTAGCTTACAATTATTATAAAAGAACTTAAATTTTGTTGTATTCAGGCCATTAAAACATAAACCACCTTTTTCACCAACCACTAGAAATTATATCCTAGGCTTTTTGAAAACTGTTGGAAAATGTTAACTTTTTACCTCTATAATGCACCAAGGATATTTACTTTTACATCGGAAACCACCCCCATAGTTTGAAATTGGAGCATTATTTCGACTAGTTATGCTGTACACAGACACAAAAACAAAAAAACACACACCATTGTAAAATCAATACATTCATCACTTCGTTCAGAATCTAAAATTCTTCTATTTTCATCATTTTTATGTGAAAATGAAATTAAAAAAAAAAAAAATTAAATGTATTATACGCAATAGCTCATGTAAATTAACCAATACCTATTACCTATAATTATACTGCTTAATTTTATTTTTTACATTGTATTGCATTATATATTTTAAAATTAATTAATATAATATAATATACTTAATATTACAATAAGCTGAATAAACATACATAAATGTATTAATTATTTATGCTACTTCCAAAAAATAAAAAATACCTATAACAATACCAACTGCGCCAACACTCAACATAAGTATAATGGTACTTAAAACACACATGTTAACATATCATTATTATTATTAGGTTAACCTATTAGCTGCACAAATACCTGTAATTGTAATGTAAGTAATTTGATCGAACTTATACTTTCCTTTACAAATATGATACATTGAAGTTGCACTACTACAACTGATACTATTATTTAATTATTAGATTAGATACTCATATTATATATTAATATAAATATAGACACCAGGAAAACTCTTAAAGAAAAACACATACAAATTATCAGGAAAATTCTTAAAGAAAAACACATACAAATATATTGATTATATTTTATTTATTCTGAAAAAATAAATATAACAAATTTAGAATTTAGAAAAATAATAATAAAAATGCAAACAAAAAAAAAATTATTGCTTACTGTTTGGACATCCTTTTCTGTCCTGTAAACAATGTATTTAAATTATATTTTTAACAAATATTAATTAATAATAATAAATAAGTACTACTTACGTCGATGACCATAGCGGCTACACGGTCCGCCACCACCGAGCTCCGACTTCTCGGTACGGACCGGGGCCGCCGTTGTGGTGACGGCGCCGGGGATCGCCGCCCGCGAGACGGTGCCGCGGATCGCCGCTCGCGTGCCGGTGCTGGTAAGCTGCGGCGCGAGCGACGAACCTCGGACCGCTCGCGAGACGACGCCCCGGACCGTCGTTCGGGCGATCGGGGTGCTTTTTTATAGCCCCCACCGCGATCACTACCGCCCGACCGGCACTCACTGCCCTTTATCGGCCGTCTTTCCCTCTTCTGCTTTTTGCCTGGACAACAAGTATTAAAAATACAGATCTTATTATTAATAATTTAGGAAGATTTGTTGCTTACGTCCAATAATACTAATAATATATATAATTACAAAATATACGTACAATCACGGGCCAAATGGCCCTTTTTGCCACAGCCATCCTGTTCCATAGCATCCTGAAAAATAAAAGTGTATAGGTAACGTTGTAAATGTTCATTATTTTTGATATTCATACTTTTTTGACCGCTTTTTTGGTCGGCGTTTATGTTATTAATTTTTTTAATATTAATATTTATGTTGAACATTATCTATAACATTTAATATTTTAAATTATTAATTAAGTAAAATGACATATTTCACTTAACCTAAAAACAAACAAAAAATACACACGAAAAGGTTATAATAACTAATACGTGTACTCACTTCGAATGAACAATTCAAATTGAATGGCGTCCGTAAGACATTCGTTGTTCCATTGCATATTACGCATTTATGGTTGGTATTATTGGTACTATAAATAACCGCAAGTCTGGTCCATCAGTCTATCCATCAGCGACGATTGACAATTAATATTTAATAATATCCTTTGTAATATTAATTAAATTATATTATGTGCGGTATTTAATATTTGGTAATACTGGTGCCATGTTGTGGCGGAGTGGAGAGCGAAAAGCGTTGAGGACCTGGGTCCGGTGCGCCTGCATCAGGCAACTTTTCTTTGACGTTCATGCAACACGTTTGTTTTTACGTACACAAAAATTTACACTTTTTTCTGTACTTTTTTTAGTACATATATATAATTTTTTTTTTTAACTTCGTTGGACGTTTTACAGACCGGTAAGTACAATTTCTATCATTCATATAAGCTAATTAATTAGCGCATCCGCCCCGAGTATTACAGGGATATGCATTATAATTTATAGTCGTCCAATTCAGAATGCAACGCGAATTACTACCTGGCCGTATTACCACAAAGTCCGGATGTGATTTCGAGGATGCCGCTTTTTTTTTTATTTACAACTTAATGTGTTCTATTATTTTCAAGTTCTTTTCCGGGATCGTCGGTCGATGTGGTCAACGACATTCTCTACGTTCGTACCTCGCACTTTTTCAACGTGAATATTTGTCGTATTCCTATTTGATTTTTTTTCTCATTTTCTTTATGCGTTTCATTTATGACATTTCGTAAAAATTATTTTCAATGTACATTATGTACCGTTAATATTCAAAGTTTTTCTAAAAATAACACAAAACTATTGGGATTCCCGTGTTAATCTATTATCACCACTGATAACATAGGTACGATATAATTACGCCGAGTGTATAAACTTACGTTTTTTACTACCTACCTATACTACTTATATATACATATATTAATTAATACATTTAATTATTAGTTATAACATTTTCGATTATCATTAAAATGTCACTTTTTAGTCACATCACCATGGTGAAAATATGTGTGATCTGTGGTAACGACAGTGGTCTTGATGGAGTGTCTGTGCACATGTGACAACTAACAAATAACAATAATGTTTTATTACTACTCTAGCCATACACTGTGAATATTCATAAATTGATTAAATTAGGTTTCCACCGAATGACGAGCAGAGACGTCAATGGGTGTTGTTCGCCGAGATCAATGGTTTGTATGCTCAACAGATATTTGTCAACTCAAAACTGTGTTCGAGACATTTTGTCCCTGGTCGTGACTACGCTTTGGGCAGAATTCGTCGCCGTTTATTACCAAGAGTAGTACCATCTTTAGTGAGTTAAATAATTTATTATATATTATTATATATATATATATGTGTGTGTGTGTTAACTGTTATTGTTTTTGCCGCGACAGAACTTACGATGGAATGCAGTTTTCTGCCGCGACTAGCGCAGGTGATAGACAAAAGGACCGGGTGACCAGCTTATAAATATATATACAGAATGTTCAAACTTTAAGTATAACAATATCACTGCAACGACTAGCGTACAGTATATATATATTACGTATAAATTATATATATGAAAAGGTTCGTAATGAACAATAATTAATAATATGCGGGCGCCCAAAACATTAACATCTGAAATAATATACTAAACTAATAACAATAATTGCACATATAATAATGTGCGCTTATAAAATATAATAGGCGTTTGAGTTCAAAGACCCTCGACGCCACAGGTATAAAAAAAATATAATAATAAGCAATCGAACACTAATAATAATAATTGGGCATTAAGGTAATAGTATACAGATAATAATTTTACTGGCCACTGAACACGAGTGGGCAAATATATGAACGGGGTGAAAATATATATGACCTGATGGCGACGGCGCTGGACAACCTGGCTCCTTGGTACAGACGACGACTGTAGCTGATGGTGGCAGGTTAATGGCGACAGCAATAGACACTGATAATTTTATTGATGCAGACGACGACTGCTGCTGATGCTGACAACCTCTCTGTTGTCGATTTCAACACAATTTACATAGTATCGTGGAGCACACTCGATTAGAAAAAAAACTTCGAAGTGGCAAAAAAATGACACCTTGTGATCACACGAGGTTTTGTTGGTTGCGACACGCAAAAAAATCAAAGGTGAACGAGCGCGTTGCTCTCAGGTCAACCGTTGAGAGAGGACCGACATAGACGCCAGGCTGGCTGGCGGTTCGGCCATGGTCAGACGAGCTGTCACCAAACAGCGGAGGGGGGAGCTTGCCGGACACAACTTTATCTTGTAACGGACACCTTATCTTTTGCCACACCTGTGGTGTCCCGAGGAGATATATATAATTTGGCCAAAAGGAAACCGTTCCATGATCGAACAGTTATTATGAACAGTTCCAATAACACTTTCAATGTTATGCAAGACAACAATAAATTATACATTACACTTTACACTATAAAAATATATTATATAAAATTTATATTTTTATTATATGGTTCTATTATAGTTTTATTATAACAATATTTTTATTAAATAATAGGTTTTTATTTTACATTCAAATAGTAGGTTTAGCAATTTCATATGCTCAAATTTCATATTAATGTGTTGCAATTTATTAGATTCCCTAGCGGTGAGATAATTTTATACAATATGCTTATTATTAATTCATGCTTTTTCACTATACATAACATAAACTTATATTATTGTACGCACATTAAAACTGACCTCCTTTCATGATATAGTTAGTTCAACCGGTCTTGGAGATTGCGGCTCTAGGCAACGAACAAGAAGTGGACGTGGCTATCCCTGATGACAACGAGATAGAGGTGGAAATTATTGAAGTCCAAATGGATGAGGTAATGATGGACATAAATGAAGAAGACCCATTGCAACCCGAGGAAGTGGTACAAGGTGACATTGAGTTTGTGGATTTACTGCCTGCTGACGCAGAGGCAGTATTTGAATTCAGGGATATATTTGACGTTTTACTACCAGGCGTCGATGAAGATGTCAGTAAATATCTCATACACTATAATGAATATTGGTTATAGTTTTTTCTTTTACAACTGTCATTTTAATTACAGTTTGTGCCGATTCCACCGGGTGTTCCCAGAGCGCACGTGCCCATGAGAGACCGTCTGGCTGGCATTCAATATGAACTTCCAGAGCGCCATGACATTGGACCATTGGATGCCGTCTGCACGCAATGTGGTGCCCGTCATTTCTCTTGCGAACGTGTAAACAGAAATCATTTTACAACGTGTTGTAATAACGGTCAAATGGCCGTTACAGGAGAGCGTGTGTTGGGTCAACCACCAGAGTTATTAATTCGTTTGTTGATAGATGATTCACAGGTAGCTAAACATTTTCGCAAAGAAATCCGTCGGTACAACAACACACTGGCATTTGCTGCGTTCTCCACTGACCTCAACCCAAGACGTTTACCAGGTTCGGGACCGAGAGTGTTCACTGTACACGGGCAGGTGTACCGCAGAATTAGTAATGACGTTGTCAGGAATGAACTGATGCAACCGAAATACTGCGAGTTATATTTCATTGAATCCGAGTCAGCCAACCAGATTCGTATGGCACAACAACCAAGCACAAGCCCATTGTTGGAGAACTTGCTTACAGACTTGGACAGTCTATTACGGCAAATCAATCCATTCGCAGTGACTTTTGAGTAATATATTAATAATATATATTTAGTAAAATAAACACATATAAACACATATCACATTAATTAATTAATTAATAAGTAATAATATTAATAACTATTGTAGTCATGTGTAGTTAATATTTCATTGAAAACACAACATTCGTGTAAATTGTAGTGTAACATTTTATATATATTTGTAGTTTATATTACCACTCATTAAGAAACCAATTTTTTAAGTTTTAATTTAATTATTTCAAACTATTCCCATATCATATTAGGATATCGTAACAAGACTTAATACACTTGTGTAATGTAGTTGATTAATATTTTGTTTATTTTATTTTACTTTTATTATTATATATATACAGTGTGTATTGTATCAAAAAAAACTTTGACTTAATAGCTCTATACTTATTTTTACTTTTAATTTTTTTATTATACCAAGTAATGTATTTTTTTAACAAAATTTACCGTTCAACAATGATACATAACATAATTAATACTGTGCTGTACTGTTGTTCAGGTTACACTTGCATATGGTTAACTATAATAAGAGCTTATTGAGTTATTTTTCATGCAAGTGATACATCATATGGCTTTGAGTGACTTTACCTTACAATACTTACAATTTTTAATATTGCATCCACAATTCTAATAAGAATATTTAGCGAAAATACCGAAAATTCAAGTGTATGATTGAACAAATTTCATAAAACATGATGTACACTATAAACTAACCTTATCTATACACCATACATACAATACAACCAAGCATACAGATAATAACTATAATTATACTATTAATTATTTACATGAAAATGTTCATATATATACTGTACACATATTACGTGAATATATATACAAGATACACACATGCTTTAATATTATTTTGTTACAGAAATATGCGACAAGTATGGCAGAGGGAACAAGATGCTGCTGCTGCCAATCCCATGTTACAACCGAGAAGGGTGACCATGCACATAATTGCCGACCCAAACAATGATCCACGGCGATACAATCAACCAGCTGCTTATGTGAACGAGGTAGCTGTCGTCTTTGTTGGTGAAGATGGTCAACCACCAGGAAACCTAGATCTGGTTATCTATGACTCCAACCCGGTTAACCCAAATCACCGGATGCAAAGCATATCAGCAAGTTCGTCTCATGCGGGTCCAATGTTGTATCCACTGTTCTTCCCGTACGGAGAAACCGGATGGCATTACAACTTACTACAAGAGGGCAACCGCCGAAACACGGTTCGGGTTCGTAACACCATCAGGGAGTTTGTATGTTACCGTCTGGCCATTAGATACACTGGAAACAATAGCAATGGGAATGAAGGTGATACATTTAGTTTATTGCATGCAGGTGGTTTTTTATTGCAGCAGTTTGTGTGTGATCAATACGTCCGTATGGAAGCGAACAATCTGCGCTACACACGAGACAATCAGAGAGCGCTTTTTGCTGATGCATATCGGGGCCTTGTGGACCACATAAACCAACAGCTCCACGTTGCCGAAATCAACCCTGTAGGCCGCAGGACGATTCTACCATCGACGTTTGTAGGTGGTCCTCGGTACATGAAACAATGTTACCACGACGCAATGACTATTGTGCGTAAGTATGGAAAACCTGACCTATTCATAACGTTTACTTGTAACCCCAAGTGGCCAGAAATAGTAGACAACATTCCATGTTGGTTGAAGGCAAACGACAGGCCCGATTTGGTGGCGAGGGTGTTCCATGCAAAACTAAAGGAGCTAATGCATGACATAACGGTCAATAGAGTGTTTGGTAACATAGCTGCTTATGTGTATACAGTTGAGTTTCAGAAACGTGGTCTTCCACACGCACACATACTAATCATCTTGCACGAGGATAGCAAGTTGCTTACTGCTGACGACGTCGACAACGTTGTGTGTGCCTACCGAAAGACGACTATTTGACAGAGTGCAATCGCACATGGTTCACGGACCGTGTGGACAACTCAACCGCAACAGTCCGTGTATGTTGGACAACAGTTGTTCAAAGAAGTATAACAAAGAATACAGTGAAGAGACTCTGTACATTTCTGATAATGGTTACCCGACTTACCGCAGACCGAACAATGGACTTGTAGTGATCGCTGTGCAGGACACTGCGACTTCGTACAAATTAATTATTTAAACGACGTAGCACGTTCTGTGGTTGAGCTTGAGTTGTTGTGAGAAAGGTAGGTGTTGAAAATTAAAACACTTGTTGTTTTAATTGAAATAAAGTAAATGTTTATTAAGTTAAACAACATAAAACATGAAATAATAATATAAAACAAAAGTAAAATAGCTTGCTGCTATGTAAAAGTTACAAGTACTGGGAATGACCGTAAACTCGCGGCGATGTGGCTGTGACAAAGTCCACGACGAGCAATAGTCTTACATTGGAGTGAACTACCTTCTCGAATAGTACTACCTTTCTGATTACTTCTAAATACTCTACTCGTATTATATGAGTTCTCAATGACATGCAGGGACTAGTAGTCTATTTTAGAGTGATATGATGATTTACATAATCATCATTAAATAATTATATAACTATTATATAAATGATATAATTATAGCAATATCCTATAATTATATAATTATTACTTAATCGACAGAAAAACTATGTTTTTCTGATCTCTGGCCTATTGCTTATAATGCAGGTGTATTAATAAACTATCCCAATTAAATATAATGTAATCTAATATAGTATAACACCATGCAGGTGCATTGGGTTTACTACAGACTTGTGGCAAACGTCAGAGGTCACCCTGTCGGCAATGAGTTTGTTGTCCCGTACAACCCGTACTTGCTGGTTAAGTATGACGCACACATAAACGTTGAGGTGTGCTCTACTGTGAAGAGCGTAATGTATTTGTATAAATACGTATACAAGGGCCATGACGCGGCTTCCTCGGAAATTCGGAATGGAGACGAAATAGATAAGTAAGTGAATTAAACTTAAAGTTGTGAAAATAACATTTCACTAATTATTATAATTTTAACTTAATTTGTTCTCTATTGTTTTTTTACTATTTTAAAAATACTTATTTACTTAATAGTATATTACATTATATGCTATATGAATATATAGCATAATTATTATATCATTTAACGGTAATATTACTGTTCAATCTTATTTGTTATTGTTATTATGTCATTATATATTATATGTATATATTTTGCAATATACTTCTGGTATTATATCTGTTATTTTTTTGGGGTAATTTCTATGTCATTTATTTAGATTATGCAATAAAAATATCTAATATTCTACTTCAATACAATACACTTAGAACAGTCTACTAAACATATTGTAAAGATGTATCAATCTTCCCAGTAACGTTAACTTCGTTATTATTATTTTTATGTATTATTAAAAGTAAAGTAGTTTATTATTTATACCACAATGTATATTATATAGTATAATATATTATTATGATTAGCAATTTCTAATTTAATTTAATTTAATTTAATTTAATTAGATATTAAGGTAATTAAATAAACCAAGAAAAACAATTGTCAACTACAATAACATTGCATATGGTATACCAGTATCACATATTAGTTAACTACTACTACACTTTAAACTTATTATTATATATGTAATATATATATTTCATATAATATAAATTGTATAATGATATATGTTGTTGTTACCTAACACTTTTTTTTTTTAATATAATATATTTATTTTTTGATATAATATATATTATTGATTTCAGTTACATAAACTCGCGGTACGTCAGTCCGCCAGAAGCTGTTTGGAGGTTGTTTTCGTATGAAATGCATAACAAAAGTCATACCATCGTTAGACTTCCCGTCCACCTACTCCATCACAACGTGTACTTTGAACCCGGACAGGTACTAGAGCGAGTACAAAACGCCGCCCTGGCTCGAACTAAACTCACGGCTTTCTTTGCGCTCAACGCCATCGATGTCGAAGCTAGACAATACCTGTACCACGAGATACCGGTACACTACACTTGGAACGTGACACGCAGATCATGGGCGCGACGGCAAAGACAGATGACGTACGAGACGTTGGCTCGAATGTACGTCGTCAACCCACTTGATCGAGATCGTTTTCATTTGAGATTGCTACTTCTGCACAAGAGAGGTTCACAGTCTTTCCGCGATATGAGGACAGTAGACGGGGTGGTGCATCCAACCTATGCGGCTGCAGCCGTCGCAATGGGACTTTTGGAAGACGACCGAGCTTTGCGGGTTTGCATGGCAGAATCGGCAACATTAGACACTCCAGTTCAGCTTCGTTACCTATTTGTGACGATACTGTTGTTTTGCGAGACCGCAAACCCGCTGGTGTTGTACCAAGTCAGCGAAGCTCACATGATCGAGGACTTTAATCAGCGATTGCGAGACTCCGAGCGCGCTAGAGCGGCGTGTCTCAACGCCATCGCGCAGTTACTTCAGGTTCACGGGAAATCGCTCTCGGACTACAGTTTACCTCTATTGGACGTCGCATTGCTAGAAGAAGACCCTAACGATGACATTCTGTGTGCAATAGGCGGTACGCTGGACTGTCAATTGGACGGCTTGAACGACGAACAACGGACAGTGTTCGATCGTGTGATGGCGGCCATAAACGACAACAGAAACTGCTCAAAAATGTTCTACGTCGACGGACCTGGAGGATCAGGTAAAACGACGTTATACGGATGCCTCATATGGTCTCTTCGCAACCAAGGGCGATCCGTGTTGTCCGTAGCATTTACAGGAATTGCAGCATCGCTGATGGACGGCGGCATGACGGTGCACTCTACGTTCGGGTTGCCGTTCGGTACACTGACTGACGATTCAACGTCGACCATCACCATGCAGTCGTTGCGTGCTCAGAGGATACGTGACGCGGCACTCATCGTCTGGGATGAAGCGCCAATGTCACCGGGACTACAACTCAAGGTGGTCAATAGATTGCTCAAGGACATCATGGGATCGAAATTACCGTTTGGTGGGAAACCGGTCCTGTTCGCCGGCGACTTCAGACAGATACTGCCTGTCGTGCGCAGAGAGACAAGGAATGACATTGTAAGGTCGTCGATTAAATATAACTCTCTGTGGCGTGACATGGAACAGTTCAGTCTGACGCGAAACATGCGTGCCGACAACGATGTGGACTTTGCTACTAGGTTGCTACAGCTCGGGAGCGGCCAGTTGCCAGCGGTCGACGGTGTTCGGGACAGCGTCGAAATCCCCCGAGAAATGTTATGTAACATCGCTAATTTGATTGATTTTGTTTTCCCGCAGCAAATGTCGTTGGCAAACATCGACGAGTTTGCTCGGAAAATAATTTTATGTCCCAGGAACGACGATTGCAGGAAGGTCAATCGCACGGTGTTACAACGCATCGATGGAGCTCACCGGAGCTACACGGCCATAGACACTGTTGTGGTCGATGACCCTGACGAAGTGGCCAATTATCCGACAGAGTTCCTCAACACTCTGGAACCGGACAGACTGCCGCCGTACAACTTAACGCTAAAGGTGGGTTCGATTGTCATGTTGCTTAGGAACCTAGATTCTAAGAGACGCCTTTGCAACGGTACGAGATTGGTTGTCACTGAATTACGACGATACAACTTCAAGGCGAGGATGTTGTCTGGTGGTGCACAGGACGAAATAATCATACCTGCGATACCACTCACGTCGTGTGGCGAAGATGACCTGCCCATCATAATGCGAAGAGTACAGTTCCCCGTACGTTTGTCGTTTGCGATGACCATTAACAAGTCACAGGGTCAAACGTTTGATAGAGTTGGATTGCTTCTGCCTTCACCGGTATTCACGCACGGACAACTGTACGTAGCCTTTTCACGAGTGAGGAACTCACAATCCATAAGAGTTGGTATGTGTGGTGATGGTCATGGTAGATTCGTCACTAAGAACATTGTATACAGAGAGGTCCTGCAAACAACTGCATAATGAAGCCTACAAGAACTTAATCGTTAACATCTGACCTGTGTTATCAAAGGGATCTATGTGATCCAAGTGGTCTGTGTGATCAAAGGGATCTGTGTGATCCAAGTGGTCTGTGTGATCAACAGTTTATGGGCAGTCATGAGTGTGACTCGCGGAGAGAAAGTTTGACAACCTCCACGAGGTTCTCTCTGGATGCGAATTTGCTTTGTAGTGAATTCGTAACTAATGTCAAACATGTACTTAAACTTGCTTCAAACACATGAGTTGGTAAAATATTTAGAATATTATATCATACCAAATGAATGTTATTGTTTGTATTTATATTGTTTCAGAAACATAAGGAGTAATGATTCGTGTTGGAAACTCTTATATCAATGCAAATGTGAACATAATCATAATAATAAAACTATCATTCTACTAATTTGCAACTAAAGTAAAAAACTGTTAACATAACAATTTGCTACACGGCATGTATAGCATTTTATTTGTGTATTCCATTAATTTTTTTATTTCATCAATAATCTACTTATGTTGGGCATGCATTTAAATTTACACATTTAATTTGTATTTATATTGTTTGTCAATGTCCTTAAGAAACATAACAAGTATTAAAGTAATGATTGATATTGTTTCATTGAACAAACATTTTAATTGTTATAATACAACATAAGCATTGTAGTTACTGATTTGTAACCAAATCAGACACTGTTGACCATAACAATTGTTATTACATACACCATGTACAGCGTTTTATGTATGTAATAAGATTTTCATTGATTACTTACATTGTAATAATAATTATAATACACATTGTACTGTATGTTATTTTTTTTATGTCTCATGTTCAAAATATATATCAAATATATCATAAAAATATACAATATTCTTAATTATTTACCATTACAAACAATTAAAAAGAATAAACTACAATACTTAAACGTATTATTGCAAAGTTTAATTTTATATATACAATAATATATATTTATTGTTTGTTAATATTATACTTTACTATAGTGTCCTTTAAAATACTTTATATTCCTTTAATTAATTTGATTTTCAAATACATGTTGTACAATATATGATGTGATCGATTAATTTTTAATATAATTATATGTGTTTAAGAACTAACATCACACTTTCACAGGTATAGATATACACTGGTTGAGGACGGATAGCTAGACACTCAATTGCAATTTTTCGTATTCATTTGTTTTTTGTTTTACAAACACAAAAGAACCGGGCAAGCGACCGAACACCGTATTACACTGGTTGAGGACGGATAGCTCGACACTCAGTTGCAATTTTTCGTATTCATTTGTTTTTTGTTTTACAAACACAAAAGAACCGGGCAAGCGACCGAACACTGTATTACACTGGTTGAGGAAAAATAGACAATCACAATTACCATTTTTTGTATTTTTATATTATGTATATGTAATATATATATTATTATATAATTACACATTTCAAAAACAGCCGGGCTATTATGTCGAGATAAACTTTTACACCGAGAGCGATAATTATTATATAATTACACATTTCAAAAACAGCCGGGCCATTATGTCGAGATAAACTTTTACACCGAGAGCGATAACAATGATAATACCTACTATCAGTTAGGTATATTAACTATAGGTAATAACTTATAAACACAACGATCGACTTAAGTACTTTTTTAGTAAATTATCTCTTTTCTAGACACCTGATTACCATTTCCGACCGAATTCCCCGTAAAACGATTTTCACTCGAACCCATCTAAGGTTAGGTTAGGACTCCCTCGGCTCCTTCCAAACCACCGGAGGTTAGGTTAACTAAAATAGTGACTACTAGACTTTTTACGATATTTTCTTTACAGTCCCGTCTTCGATCTAGGGTACTCACTTAGACCGAATATCACTTAGACCATATTTCACAGCAGAGCGAGGCACATCTAGTAATAATAATAATACGATAAGTTGATAGTGTTTATTTTGTGTTAATGTTTATTTTTAAACTAAATGTAAATAAAATTTGTAATTTGTACAGTTTTGTCAGTTTAAGAGTTTGAAAAATTGCATGTTTAATTTTTCCATATCACTGAGCATTAAGGTTGGCCAAAAGCATGGTAAGACATACCTTAGGTTAGGCTGAGTACTGCGTTTTCTGTCATTAGTAAAATAAACATATTTGATTGTCTATCCAGAGATCCAGTTCACTAACTAGTTATCTAATTAGTTAAACCAAAAAATATTAGGTATATATATCATATAGGTACTTGTCTTATAGATTAAACAAATATTATAATATGTTATGGGTGTTATGATAATTATTGTGAAAATTTAAAAAAATATTGAGTTAACTTAAAATTTTACAGAATAATACTATAGTAGGCAATAGTATTAGTCGTTGAAGCCATATCACCATGCTTTAATAGTCTGTAACAGTCAAGGAACTATTTTTTTTATAGGTAAACAGACTACTTCACAGTACATTACTACAGACTTTAAGAGTACAGTGTCTACACTTCTTCAGCGGTGGTTTAAAACAATTAACAGTTGTTGCTACTGTAGTACAGACTACAGACGTACAGACAGAGTAACAATAACAAGTTTTTATTGGTAACATAAATTAACAGTTACTACTCCTATTTATTTTGTAAACACATAGTACACTGTATTTTTTTGATAATAGGCAGTCTGCAGTAGTGATAAACCAGTAACAACGGATAACGGTTTATAAGATAATTTTATGTAATCGGCATAGAAAAGATATTAATTGGGATTGGAAGCGATAATCGACAGTAGCAGTCCAATTAGTTATAGGTGCCTAATAATCATGTGTTAATGTAGGTAGGTAGGATCAGGTAACCGCTATACCTTGGGTCGAATGATATCGGATTTACTACATAATAGGTATAACTTCTGGTCTTTATAACTGATAAGTTTTATTATGATCAATCACCTTTGTGGGGCGAACTGCGCTAACCTTCCCAAAACTACCTAACTTTGAGGGGCTATATATCATCAACGAATTGACGAAAAATGAAAATTTTAACGTGATAATTCATAAAAAAATAGAGTTTTTAATTCGTGAAAGTTAAAGTATAGGTTTTCATTTGAAAATCAGAAGTTGATAGTGGTTTACCTAATAAATATAAGAGCGAAAAATAATAAAGAGTTCTACAATTCTAGAACAGTGTAAATCTAAAACGTTGAAGAAAAAAAAAATTGAAAAAAGTTAATACTTTTTGAAATAATGAATGTTGTTTGATAAATAAATCACCTTGTATATTATATTTATAAAAAAAATATCGAAATAACCTATTATTTTCGATGAAGATATTATAGAACTTGTTAAATGTATATAATGTACCCTTTAAAAATCTATTGACATTATAGGTTCTAAGAATATACTTGAAAATATTTTAATTAAAAATAATAAAAATCGAATTAGATTAAAACAAAAATAATACGAACGATAATAATATCGTTCATAGAGGAGTTTCATTAAAGATTTCATGCGAAATCTATAATGAAACTCTTTTTACTCATTTCGCGAAAAATCAAATGTACCACGGGCACCTGCCCGAGATTGTAGCCGACGATCTCTTCAGACGTCAACTGCGCTGATTTCGGCAAGAAGACGTTGGTAACTCCACCGCCATCAGGCTCACGCATGACGCACGAAATTGCAGGCCCGAACTTAGTGTCTACAGCCTTCATGGACTGTACAGGGTATTCGATATCTTTTTTTTAAATTCCCGATCGAGAGATTTACCGTATTGGTTTGTTGTTTAAGATTTGCTAAGAATGCCATCGTTACTGAGAACAGAAAATATACATATTAGATAAAAAAATAAATTGACGCGTATGCGCGTTCCGTTATATGTAAATAATAATTATTATTATAATAATAGTTTTATAATAATTATTTTTTTTAAAAAAATATCCCATTATTTTATTAGAGTAAAAATTAACTCACTTTAAGTATGTAGTATGAAGATGACGAAATTATTGTTGATGATGATGATGACGATGATGACGATGATGATTGTCGTAGACGTCGAAGTTGAGCTAGTACTAAATTAAAAAAAAATATTGACTATTAATATTTTATTTTATTTTATTTTTTTATTTTTTTATTTGTTATACGGGCTTAGCCCTTTTTGACATTACAGTGTATATTTTATATGATGATGAAATTTTACAATAAGACAAAACTAAATTAAATATATACAGCTTACATTAATATGAGATACAATTATCTGATGACAATAAAAACTTAAACATTAAAACAAAAAACTTTAATTTAAATTTGTATATTAAAAATTTAGCAATTCATCGAAGGAAGGTTCTGCATTGGCAGACGACATTGGGCGTCTTAAGGCTCATTAGCCATATAGTTAGTGGTGGCGTGCGGGACATAGAAGAGGCCTTTGAGCGGGATGGACGGGATGGAACTTTAATGGAGATTTGCGAGAGAAGGACTGGAGAATCTATATTATTATTTAAAAGACCCGCTAGGAATTTAAGACCTGCGACACGGCGACGTTCCGCTAAGGATGCCAAACCTAGATGAATAGCAACCGGTGTATAGTTATGAGGTGCACAAGGTATCTTAAGGATATGACTAGTATAGCGTAGGAACCGGCGCTGAATACGCTCAATTTGCCTTGCAATGTCTGCAGTATGAGGGTCCCATATTACGGTCCCATATTCTAAAATGGGGCGCACAAGCGCACAGAAAAGTGTTTTTAATGACGATTCAAGCCGAAAATCCTTTATTAATCGGATGACTAGACCAAGGGTTTTTAAAGCTTTACAACACACGTACTCGATGTGAGCAGTTGGGTCAAGATTGCAGCTTAGCTTGAAACCAAGATCCATGACATAGTCCATAGTACGAGTAATAGCTATATTATTGATGAAGTATGGGGACATTATAGGAGAACGTGATCTAGTGAAGGTCATAATTTTGCATTTATCGAGGTTAATATCAAATAAAAATTATGTTTAATATATAATTATTTAATTAATTAAATTATCTCGCTTATATTTTCAAAAATTATAGACATTATTCTCGAAGAGAAATGCGACTGTATATAATAATTATTATTAAATAAAACTCACTTTATTCGAACGAAGATGTTGATTTAGAACTTAGACTGTTGCTGGATGGATAGTGCAAAAGGATCGTATTGTGCTGGCTAGTATATTTGACTGATTTAAAATTCACTTGCCACCGAACAGGCGTCCAAAATTATCATCACCAGACACCACCCCCACAGATATCGATCGGCGCGTGCAATATTGAGTGGGTATACCGATACACATGTATATAAAATTACGGTCAAATAGGGTAGACCGATGGCGGATCTTGCGAGTTGTAATCGAAATGTTTTGTCGGTCAGCAAGATGTCCGGCAAACCGGGGTGAAGTACTTTATACCCAGTCTGTACATCTGTTCCAGATGTAGATTTTAAACGTCATTATGTGTGTGAAGAACACAATATTCTCACCCATAATATGAATATACAGACGAATTATAATATTGTGAATACAGAAATTATATTATTCTACAATTTATTTTTAAAAGGAATGTTAAGGAATGCAAGGTCAGTCTGACTCGAGCGTAGAACCCCAGATGACAATTATATACATATACATAAATTCACACAGCGCACGGTGCAGCTCTGTTATTACAAAACGATAGCGGGTCGATATTGTCGACTCTGAGCTTTATCACTTGGTCGACAAACCGCATTGTATAAATACGCGTGACGTTCAAGCGACGTGCTCATATAATGTTATCGCGTTCGAAGTACAAGTCCAATAGCGGTGCAGGTCTACTGAACACCGTTATAAATAGTCTACCGTTTGAATTACATCTGCCCGGTTATCAGTACTGCGGACCGGGGATTAATTTAAAAAAAAGACTCACTCTCGGCCAGCCGGGAATAAACGGTTTGGATTCGGCGTGCAGGGAACACGATGTAGCTTACGATAAAAGTAATTCTTTGACCGATCGCAGTGCAGTGCGGCCGACAGTGTATTAGAAGAACGTGCTTGGAGCAGAGCGGGGGCAAAAGACACCGATTTTAAAGAAAAAGCCGTCGCGTGGTTTGTAACTACGGGTATGAAGGCTAAACGAAAAATCGGTAGTGGCTGTGGGTTCTCTAGTATAGTAGGGTGTGTAAAAAAGCGTTAAAAAAAAATCGGTAAAATAGTGTTCGGGAACATCGACTATGAATAGTTTAATTAAATCGACTGTCCGTGTCGCGTGAAAACATGTAAAGTCTGCTGCGGGGAGTCGATCGAAAAAAATAAATAAAAAAAAACCACCTCGTGTCATCAGAGTTCCGAAAACGGGGGGCTCTTTAACTTTAATCCCGGTGTTGGCGGGGTTCTCAGCGCTCGGCACCCTGGCCGGCGGCGTTATTAACATCGTTAAAACGATACGCGGTATTAGATCGAACGTCGGCACATCTGTGCATTTAGGCAAAAGCGTGTATCTAAATCCGTATAAAAGTGCGGGCTCGTATACTATGGCACGGAAATCTAGCGCTATTACACCACGGCCTAACAAACGAGAAAAAAAAATCGGCGACGCGAAAAAAACAAAATAATAAATCTCGAAAAATTAAATCTAATAAAAAGTCACCGAAATCAAAAAACTAACTCTGCCCAATCGTGCCCTTTACGATTTTGAAATTAGCGAATACGCTAAACGCGCGAAAATATTTCATTTCAGAGGCGTATATTGCATAGACAGGTTGCCCGTCGCACCTAGACGCGAAGAAGCTACAGTCGTTAATCTAGACTTTGAAAAAATAAGGGCACGCATTGGGTGTGCTATAAAAAAACCGGAAAATCAGTTTTGTATTTTGATAGTTTTGGTAATCTTCGTCCGCCGTTAGAATTGGAAAAATATTTTAAAGGCTGCGATATCGAATACAACTACAAGAGAACGCAGGCATACGATACTTTTAACTGTGGCCATTTATGTTTAAATTTTTAACCACAAAATAATAATAATAATAATAATAATAATATATTATTAATAAATATAATAATATAATATAACACAACATAATATAATATAATATAATACACAGCCGCCGGCATGACGTCGCAAACACTATCGTTGAGCGATAACAGTTCCGAATTGGAATGTCATTTTTTCCCGCCACTAGAATTGCCTGATAAATCCGTAATCGGACTTCTAAGCATCCAGACATATAATTCTATACCTAACGTCGAAGCCGGATGTGATACACTACATATTATACACGGTGGGCTGGAGGGGCGATAAAGATTAAAATACCGACCGGATGTTATGAAATAATTACCTACTCTGGAAACAAAAATACGTGGACTTTTGAAGGACATCGGTGTAAATTTTTTCAGTTTATCGACCGACAATAGCACGTTGAAATGTGCAGTTCATTGTAATAGCGATATCGACTTGAACGTTGAGGACAGTATCGCCCCGTTATTGGGCTTCGATAAGCGAGTTTTAACTCGCTGTCGTAGACATGAATCAGATCACGAGGTAAAAATTATGAATGTTAATACGATAAAAGTCGAATGTAACTTGGCTTTAGGTTCATTCGACAACGGACGGCAATCGCACAAGATACACGAATGTTATCCAGTCGTTCCACCCGGCTATAAAATAGTCGTAATACCATATTGCGTACTGTATAAATTGAAAACAAATACGATTGATTTCGTACGAGTATCGTTGACCGACCAAAACGGTAAATTAATCGATTTTCGTGGCGAAACTGTGAACGTTCGGCTCCTTATAAAAAATGGGTTTGAAGTTTAACGCCGATAAATACGCGAACAACAATGCTGACAACCGCATTAAAGCTACGGCGGTCATAACATTGAAAAAAAAATAAAAAGCTGACATTAGTTAATCGTAAATTTTTACGTTTAATTAGCAACAAGTAAATATCTATTCCGTGTTAATATTGCGCGAAAACAATGGATAAATTCTTCTTGGATGTAGGCGGGGCGTATGTTAACGAATCTCTGATACCTACGGGAAATGTTTTTACATTCTTTTTTACCGTTTTCATCGTCCGCGCTCGACAATGGTGACGAAATACGTATATCCATTCAGAATCGCAATGCGCATACGTTACCAAGCGATAGTTTTATCTATATAGAGGGTAAAATAACGAAATCTGCCGAACTCCTAACTGAGATATCTATCGCACATAATGGTTTAGCAAATTTATTTAACGAAATGAAGTATGAAATAAACTCTACCGAGGTACAGCGGGTTAAAAAACCGGGAATAACTAGTGCTATGAAGGGTTATTGCTAGTATTCACCCGCCGATGCGAATATCCTGCAAAACGCTGCTTGGGATATCACTAACAAAAATGCTAATTTCGTGAAAGACAACACGTTTTCAGTGGCTGTATTCCGTTGAAACACGTTTTCGGTTTTTGCGAAGACTACAAGCGAATATTGGTAAATTTCAGTCAACAACTAATATTGAATAGATCGATGTCGGATACGAGCGCAATACATTATACCAGCGTGGTGGGCGGGGACATGGCTACCGCGTCGGTTAAGGCGTTGGTGGTGAAAGTCAAAGTTCAGCTAACGCGAGTGTTGTGGAAAGACCAGTGATCAAAGTCGACGATCAGGAGCGCTTGAAGCTGATGAAAATCATTGATAGCAAAAAAATGATAAATTGTGCATTTAGAAATTGGAAGCTTTGCGAGTATCCGAATTTGCCGCAAACGAGCAAACACTCTTGGATGCTCGCAGGTGGAAAAACCTAGGTATTGAATAATCGCTTTTCTCACGAATACGCTTGAAAGCGTAAACGAGCTTGTTGCCGGACTGGTCACTGGAGTAGAGCAACACGTTCACGAGCAAGTAAACATGTAGCGGAGTTAATTAATTCGTGGTTCATGTGTGTGCACCTGAGCATAGAGCAACGGGTCGAATACAATGACCACAGATCTCGTGGAGCAACGGAGATCGAACTGTACGGCAACCAGTGGCGGCTATCTAGTAAATGAAAAGGTGCTCAAGCATGCCTTCGTCATTTAGGCGGGTGGGTACTGGGTAATGGGTATTGGTCGGTAACAATCACAGATATATAAAAATACTAGATAGCCAACTTGGAAATGATTTTGAAGTCCACAAAATGGTCGAAATTCTCTTATCTAAGAGGTAAATGTTTACATATTCACGACACTGATTCAGAATATCATTGTTATCAATTTAATTTTTATAACTCATATTATTAACTTTAGACTCATTAAACAGTTATAAAAATTATTAATAAGTACCTACCTACTTTTTGAAATACTATTTCCTTATGTGTTTACATTGTTCAAAGTAAAATATAATGAAGTAAATATATTTTAATGTTTATGTATACATTAAACAAATCTAAAATTCATTAATTAGATGCCTTCTTGTTTAAGAGAGCTAATCATTGTGCATCATCTTTTAAAATATTGGTATGATAATAAAAATGTGTATAATATAGCAATCTATAAATATATATCCTTAATATGTTAGGTATTATAATTATAATTATTTATTTTGGTCTTGCATAATTGATTTATTCATATAGGTTATAATATTTGTATTTTGGCATGGGTAACAACTAAAAATTAATTAATCAAAATCATTCTTAATAAAAGCAAATTGAATTTTACTAATTTAATGAATCATGAGTTTAAGGTTTTAACTTTTAGTCAAACATATGAGCTGCAAATTTAATTACACCCTATGTTTAGAGTTAATACAAGTAAATTCCAGCCTTCACCTAGTTTATTTTCTTTTATATTAAATTAAATTATTTGTTTCTTTTTCTTTGTTTACATTATTATGTTGTAGTATGACCTAGGAACATAAACGTTTATTTTTATATTTAGTTCATTTATAAAATGAACTCAGATCAACCAAATTCAAGCATGTGTGTATTGGATAAGCTTGAAACTTTTTTATTAAACATGTTTATCTTCATTGTATTTCTCGTTTATTATAATAAATAATATTATTATTGTTATTATTAATTAACTAAAATAATAATAGATTTTAAGATACTAATTATATTTATTATAATTATATATTATTAATACATTTTTAATAGTTTTGTTTCCCGCCATAACATTATTACGGTTTTTTTCACTTTATCATAATATATATTTTGTAAACATCACTGAGATAGATAAGATATACTGGAGCGCGGACTCGCCATTCCCGCAATGATACAAAAAACGAACCGTCTCGAATCCCGCTTCCCCCACCATCGAAGGTCAAAACATTTCATTTTTACATACGATATATGTGTAGTTATGATTATTTTCGTTCATAATTCTTAATTTATTTTCTTAATTCTTTAACAAATTAAATGTAGTAGTAATTATTCATTACCTTATTGTATTACCATGATTATAATTAGAGTTAGGATGTTGATGACTTTTGCATTTTTTTTCCTTTAATTCTATACAATGCTATCTTAGCTAAAAATTTGTTTCATGTTCCCCTGATGCAGAATATTCTAATTTTATTTTGCATTATTTTGCATAATTGATCATTTTTAGGTATAAATGCATTTTTGGTGTTTTTTAACGTCATTTTTCAACATTTTTAAGTCATTTTTTCATAATTTTGGTCTTTTTTTGTAGTTTTTGTACAATGTGGAGTCATTTTCTCAAATTTTAAATTTTAAAGAAAATTTGTATAATAACAAAAAAAATAATTTTAATTTTATTATTGTGGGGTTTTTGGTGTTATACATTGATAA
This sequence comes from Aphis gossypii, assembly GCF_020184175.1. Classification (NCBI taxonomy): domain Eukaryota; kingdom Metazoa; phylum Arthropoda; class Insecta; order Hemiptera; family Aphididae; genus Aphis; species Aphis gossypii. The sequence goes on from NC_065533.1 coordinate 64,207,723, forward strand.
AATAAGACACACGCCGATCATAGATGCTTATCGAACGTTCGCTTATCGAATATTGAGAATATTTTTAATACAATTTTTTTTTATTTATTTTATTATATTATATTATTTTACTTTTTAATTTATTTTTAATAATTTTATGCTTAAAATCTAAATGTACATACTATTGTCTATTAATTATTTATATTATTTTATTAATATTATAATTCATATTATTTTAAATTACTATAATTACACCCATATCAATAATAAAAATTATTATTTATAAATACATTTTTTTTACTTATTTTATTAGACTTATTAGATAATTTTTAAGTATACATTTTAGGAAGTTTTTAGGGCATTTTTGCATTTTTTTTAGGGCATTTTAGTGTGTTTTAGGTCATCAACATCCTAAATCTAATTATAATATAAGATATAACGATATGGAAAGTGATCAAGCAGGGATTTTGAGATTTACAATGGACATTTTTGTTTATAAATAGTTGCTCTTGTTAAATAATAAATAAACATTAATAAACAATTTAATCTAACATAAAATTACATGACAATTTCTGTCGGATAAACAAGTTAATATTAAGGATTATTAAGTGGAAATCTATATATTATAAAATATTAATATTTAGGTAGGTATAATAACTTAACTTGTTAGTTATTTTTGTTCAATCAAACTTATTAATATAATATAACTTATTCAGTATAATAACTTAACTTGTTAGTTATTTTTGTTCAATCAAACTTTTTTTTTTTTTTTTTTTTTTTTCTTTATTTGAAATAAACAATCTATACAGTTTTGCACAATAAGTTTATATGCTGAGAGTTATTTAATGACATGAAAGTTGTGAGTTAAGCAACCACCCATTAGTGACTCTTGGCTTTGATTAGTTAGATTTTTTTATGTTTTTTTTTTTTTTTTTTTTTTTTTTTGATCATTAGACGTTAAAGTTTTCTAAGAGGTCACGGCACCAGTTCCTTTTTAGTCTGCGGTTGGGATTTCCTGGGAGAGTGAGGATGGAAAGATCATTTATGAGAGGATTAGGATGAGCTTGAAGTCGTTTATGAAATCGTTTGTAGTAAGTGCGTGCTTCTTCAGCTATTGTTTTCATATGGAAATCATTATGAAGAGCGTGGTTTGAAATATAGGGCGGAGCATTTGACAATCGTCGGAGTGATATGTTTTGGAAAGTTTGGATTCTATTAGTATTAGATTTTTTTGCTGCGCCCCACAATTGGAGTCCATATGTCCATATTGGTTTGAGTAGCGTTTTATAGATTGTTAGTTTGGTGTTTAGAGTGGAGTTCTTATTTCTAATTAGTAAAGGTCTGAGCATACGCATGCGATTGTTCAAGGTTAGTCACTTGGTTTGGAGGTGTTTCTTCCATGTGAGTCTTTTATCAAAGAATAATCCTAAATATTTAACTGTGTCTGATGTGGGGATTAATACATTGTTGAGAGTAATGTTTGGACATATTCCTTGTTTAAGTGTGAATGTTGTGTGTGTAGATTTGTTTTGGTTGATTTTCACTCGCCATTTTTTGTACCACTCAGACAGGTGATTAAGATGTACTTGAAGGTTTGACGAGGCGATTACCGGATCTTCATTGATGGATAAGATGACTTTGTCATCGGCATAATCAGCTACGATGGTTTGTTGCATGGTGGGTTGGTCAGCTACGTAAATGTTATACAGAAAAGGTGAAAGTATGCCCCCTTGGGGTACGCCCGCTTTGATTGGTGCGATTTCTGATAGCGACGAATTAAATTGGACTTGGAAATGCCTATCAGTTAAATACGATTTAATTAATAGGTATAGTGGGGTGGGGAGAAATTTTTTAAGTTTGAATTGGAGGCCTTCATGCCAAACCCGGTCGAAGGCTTGTGCAACGTCTAGAAAAATACAAGAGCAATTAAGTTTTTTTCAAGGGATGTAGAAATAACATCAACAACACGATGTAATTGATGTATCGTGCTATGTGAGTTGCGGAAGCCGAACTGGGTATTCGGAAGTATGTTGTTGGTGATAATGTGTGGGATAATACGTTTTAGAACAAGTCTTTCTAACACTTTTGAAAGGAAAGGCAAAAGACTTATTGGTCTGAATGACTTAGGGGTATCGAGTGGCTTGTCAGGCTTTGGAAATAGAACTATTTTAGAGAATTTCCATAGCAACGGAAAATATGAAAGTCTGAGAATAGCATTAAAAATATATGTTATTAGTACTATGGCTTTTTTGGGAAGGCACCTAACTACTTCGGCTGTAATCAGATCGAAGCCGGGTGACTTTTTTAGTGTGTATTTTTGGATGGTCTGTTTAACTTCATTCGGGGTGAAATATTTTTCTGGTCGATTTGTTGAAGATGGTAGGTTGAGGTAGGTGTTTACCTCGTCAATGTGTTCAGGTGTGAGTATGTCATGGTGCGGTTGGAATGTTTCATGAAGATGATCCTTAAAAACTTCGGCCTTATCGTTGTCAGAGAAGGCAAATGAATTATCTGGTTTTTTGAGTGGGACTGATGGGCGTTTATATCGAAGTAATTTTTTAGTTTCGCGCCATAGGCTCCCATCTACAGAGGAGAGTGAGGTCAGTTTTTGTTCGAACAAGTCAGCTTTATTTTTGGCTAAACATTTTTTTAACGAATTAGCTAATTTATTATAAGCACTTTTATGTGAGGGTAACCGCGTAGTTTGGTAACGTGCTCTTGCTCTGCGCTTTTCGACTATTAATGAGCGGACTTGTTCAGAAACAAAAGGGTGTTTATAAGCTGAGTTCGTGGTGGTGCTTATGGTGTTTGATTTAAAAGCGGCTGATTGAATGAGAGTTGTTAAATTGCCAACTGCATCGTCAATCTCCTGGGCAGATTTTAAGCTTATTTTTAGGTTAATTTCATCGGCTATGATGTTATGAAATTTAAGACGATCAGTTGCTGCCGTAAAAAGTTTGGGACTAACAGTGCGAGTTTGAGGAGTGGCATCAATATTGAGAATGACGGAGGAATGATCAGAGTTGAGATCCAGGATATTATTAATTGAATAGTATAAATTGCTAGGAATTTTTGTGACGAAGATGTCCAGAATGTCAGGTTTTTTCCTAACAGAGGTTGGCCAATATGTTGGTCCAGGGGGAGCAAGAATTTTGAATTTTTTCGTATTAGTGAAATTATAGAGCAAATTTCCACTAGGGTTGGTGACTCGGCAACCCCAGCTTTGGTGTTTCGCGTTATAATCACCACCAATAATAAAGTTATTGGCCGTTGAGTCGAAATAATTCGTGAGGTTGTCAATAGTTAATTTATGTCTAGGTGGACTATAAATTGCGGCGATAGCAACAGGGATATTATTAATTGTAATTGAGATGGCACATGATTGGAAATGATTTTGAGAGTAGTTGGCGAGTGGGTAGTAATTAAGATTGGATTTAATGAGTATAGCTGCTCCGCCATGAGCTGTGCCGTCTGGATGGTTGGATTTGATTAGGCTATAACCAGGAATAGATATATAAGAATGCTCAGTGAAATGGGTTTCGGAGATTAGAGCGATATCGATGCGTTTATCGAATAGAACACTCTGTAGTTGATTGACGTGATTTTTTAGACCGTTTGCATTGAATAAAATAATTGATAAGGAATTATTAGTGTATGAGTTATTCATTTTTTTTATTAAGAAGGGAGGTAATTACTTGAGTTAGGAGAGCGATCAGCGGATTGATGAGTGACTTTAGTTCGTCCACAAAGGAAGATATGGTTGAAGTTAGGTCAGTAGGGAGGGTTGGAGGAGAGGACTGAGACGGTTGGCTAGAAGTGGCCTGAGCATACGTTTTAGGGGGGGCATCGGAATTATTTCCAAATGAGGTTGGTAATGGGTGGTTTGCTTTTACATTATAATTATTGTTTACATTATGTTTAAAATTATCATGCAAGAAGTTACTTTTTGTGGTTGGTGTTTTACGGCGTTGTAATTCTTTGTAGACACTGCAGCCTTTGTAGTTGGCCGGGTGATCGCCGGAACACAATGCACATTTGGCTGCTGTGTCACGTTTTTTGGTGCATTCTGTGGATGGATGGAATGCGCTGCAGCGAACACAGCGTGAAGGATATCCGCAGTAGGCTCTTGTGTGGCCATAGTCTTGGCAGTTCAGACATTGACTAATAACTTTCGATTTGTAGGGCTCTTCGACTTTGATTTTGGTGTGGAGAAAATCAGAGAGTTTGAAGATTTCGTTTGAGTGGTCAGTGGGCTCGAGATCGATAAAAAACAGAGGTAATGGCGATTTGGTGGTCTTATGTACCTAGGACATTTGTGACCTTTCTTACTTCGAAGAGCCGAATTTCGAGTTCGCTTTTTATTAGTTCAGTGGATGTGGTAGGATGTAAGTTTCGTAAGACGACGCGAGTAGGCTTGTCCTCCCTTAGTTGGTATGTGTGAAATTGGGCATTGTTTTCTCTTAGAAAATGGATCAGTGTTCTGTATGCATTGGGATTTGCGGTTTGAATTTTTAGGCTGTCTGCCGACGATTTACAGAAAAAATTGTCGACTCCGATTAATTCGATTAGTGCTTCACAGGTATCTGGAAAGTTCAGTATGCCTTTCACAAAAATTGGTGGTGGTGGTTTGGTTGGATTGACAGAGTTAGGAGTTTCAGAGGTAGAGTTTTGTATGTCATCGTCAGCGATAGAGTTTTGTGTGATGAGAGGTTCATCTTGCAATGATTCGTAACGATTTTTAGTTATGAATAATTTTTTGTTTTTATTTACATGATTATCAGGAGAACTCGGTTCGGAAGAATCTGATAGATTTCTTTTATTAGGCAAATGTGTCCACCCTTCGTTTGAAGATTTATCGTTGATGTCGGTATTGAGTGAAATATTATTTATGTTTTGTTGCTTGTTTAGGCGACCAGCCTGTATATTCGCGTTTTTGTTTTTGTTGTTATTTTTGTTTGGAGATTGTGACATGCTTATCTCGGGCAGGGGTCGAGTCTCGCCGTTCAACAGCGATAACGCAGCGTGTATTATATAATAGCGGCACTTGTGGTTTTGCGCACTGAGTTAATTTACATTTTGATAGAAACGCTTTTAACGCACTTAAGTTAACAATTTGGATAATTAAAGCAACAGTGGACGTGTATTTTATTTATTTTATTTATATATGTGAAAATTTAATTTTCGGATAAAGTGTCAAAGCGAGATCACAACATTTTGCGGAGCTTAATAATACGCGTGTGCATCGAACAGTGTGACGTAGATGTTCAATCAAACTTATTAATATAATATAACTTATTCAGTTAAATTTTGTATTGTTTTAACTTAGCTTTTATAGTTAATTATCATTATTATACAGTTAAGTTAGTTTTAATTTTTTTATGTATAGATATAGCCTACAGGTTATTGTTGAATTTTATCATGATTGTATAGACTACTTATCGAAAATTATTTTTTAAATTAACAATTTACTATTATTATATTATTTAATTATTATGACTATGATCTCTCGTATTATAAATTATAATTATTAGTTATTATTATGTTACCATAAACGAGAATATTTTGTTCTTATGTTCTATTAAATAATTATATGATAAAATTATTTAAAAAATATTATTATTTATTATTAAAAATGTATTATATGATTGTAAATCCATTGTATAATCAACAATCAACCACAGTTTATAAAATATTTCAAAATATAAGATTGCAACGATAACACTTTTATTTTCTTGGGCTTTTTGCAGGTGTAATTGTAGTTTGGGTTTTTTTTCGTGGGTATTTTTTCCGCTTCCCATTGATTAAATATTTAATTATAAAAAATTATAAAACCATCGGGGCTCCAAGAAACCTCCGGGCCCCTGGCCACAAATAAAACTGTATAAAATGTTAATATTTACTTATGGAACTGAATACTTCCACCTTTAATGTGCCTATTAGTACATCCAAAAGCTGAACACGGGACAACCATATTGAATATACTAGATATACAAAATTGTAACAAATTACAAACTAACGAAAAGGCTTGAGATTATATAGGCATTTGAGTAAATATCTCAGTGATTAAGAACGAAAATAAATCGTTATTTACAAACTCATCGTATTTTCCTATGTAAAAATGAAATGTTTTGCCCTTCGGTGGTGGGGGTAACGTCAAACACGATGGCTCGTTTTTACGGCCGAGTCCGTGCTCCAGTATATCTTATCTATCTCAGTGGTAAACATTCACCTCTTAGATAAGAGAATTTCCGCCATTTTGTAGGCATCATAATTTTTACATTGTAGGAATAGGGAGTCGTCTATCTAGTATTTTTATATATCTGTGGTAACAATACTATATTATTACATTAATAATTATATTTTATAGTACCTAAGTATTTTATGTATACATATTTTCTAGACACCGTGTAGTCTATGTGTATTATGCATTAATACTTATTGATACGTACATATTAACCTAATCGGTATTCGTGCAATATGTATTATGTAATACGTTGTTTAATATTTTAACAAAAAGTATCGTATTAATCGTATTATTATACTATAGTCTATATCCGGTATTAGAGTGTCACAGGCGGGTATGCAATAAAAACAATGATACAATGATAACTATATTATCTAAAATTATAGTTACTAGTTTTGTACAATAAGATTATAAGAATTAGTATTCAGAAAGTATATAAAATCTGATGAACACAAAAATAGGTATAATAATATAATATAATAAAATTATGAAATATAATATTATTTCATAAATGTAAAACCATAGTCATAGACTACTGTATAGCCATGTTTTATAGCTATCATTATTATTAGGCTGGTGTCACACTTGTGGGATTGTCGAAATTAATATATTTAAAAACTACTGGACACATTACAGCGGAATTTCCGCACGGAAAAAATAAAATCGCTACACGTCGCGATTATTTTTCGGCGGATATTCCGCAAGCAATAATTACTAATTAGGTATCTTCTGATTGTTATTGACTTATCGGATTGGATGATACCGTATCGTCTCCGGGTCGTTATTCCTAATGGCCGTATTGCATCCGGTTTCGATAGCGAATTTTTTGATACCTAGTTTATCGCATTTATACAGTTATATGAAATAACAAAATATTATTTGATGTTAGTTCACGTTTTATAGCGAAGTGTAGCGTGTCTAAGCATATTTTCAGTTATATACAATTATAAAAATTGCGAAGTGTAGTGCGTTTTTCTGTTTATTTTTTGTCATGGAGTACATGCTTAGCAAAGCTGGTAAACAATTAGCTGTGATTGACGAATACAAATTCGGATTCCATAAACATTTGTTAGGAGATATTGAGCGGTGGAAGTGTACAAAACGTGAGTGTACTGCTTTTATAAAAGTCTTGAATGAAGTGATAGTGGAACAAAATCTTGATCATGGTCATGAAGCAGATACTAGGTACTTTAGCACGCCAAAAAATCAGTAATTCGTTGAAACGGAAAGCAAATGATGCCCTATGTGAACGCCCTACAAAAATTATTAGGCGTGAAATAACGATCAGTGGAATGTTGGATGTTGTAATTACTGATGATATGAATAGGTTTCGGAAAAATTTAAGTGCAGCCAAATAGAGAAAATTTACCAAGTTACCTACAACCGTCCTCGAGCTTCACGAGTGTGTGCGTACATACTCTCTGAAAACGACTACAGGCGAGAATTTTGTTTTTTATAATAACGAGGTGAGTGATGTTATCATTTTTACATGCCAACATAATCTTGATGCACTTCAACATGCAACTACTGTTTTCGTTTACGGTACTTTTAGAAGCACTCCTAAACTGTTTTGTCAAATGTTCACTGTGTTTATAACAGTAGGAAATTTCTACGTCCCTGTTGTTTTTAGTCTTCTCCCAAACAAAACAACAGAAGCCTACCAAATTGTTATGGATCAGCTTGCACCATACATGACAAATGTAACAACAGTTGTTTCAGATTTTGAACAATCTATACATAGTGTAGTACTGTAGTCTTTTCATCATGGTCATGGACGAGAATCAGAGGATGCAGATTTCACTTAGCCCAATCGTGGTGGAGGAAAATTCAAACACTTGGTTTGTCACCAGAATTCAAAGACAAAACATCAGAAATCGGAAGTATTTTAAAAATGTTTTTTGGTTTACCATTGTTTCCGCCTGATCAGGATGTAGATTGTTATGTAGAAGACTTATTTGCTCTAAAACCAGAAGGTAACCAACAACTCATAGAATTTGTTGACTACATTTGTGCCAATTACTTAGATGACGGATACTTCCCCCCGGAAATGTGGCCTGATATGTCGAGTACAGGCGATCGCACCACGAACTGCTGCGAATCTTTCCACGCAAAATTTAATGCTGAGTTCACGTCTGCTCATCCTAACATTTTTAATTTCATGGAAATTTTGAAGCAGATACAGGCTGACACGTATATAAAGCCCCGTAGTAAAAATATTAGGAAAAAAACTAATAACCAGCTAAAGATTTGTAGTGTTTTTCAAAAATGTATTGATCAACTTAAAGAAGGACAAATTACCAGAGCGGAATATGTAAAAAAAGTTTCCTTCAAGTTCAAACCGCAAGTTTTTTAATTTTTAATTTTTAAATTTTACATAAATAATTATTACATTAATTTTTAACATAATTTAAACACAATTTTTTTTTTAAATTTTTTAACACAACTTTTTATTTTACGTCAACAACATTTTTAACCGTGCCTACAGAGAATTTCTTCTCATCGTAGTCAGTCCTCAGCCTGTAAATGGAAAGGAAAATGTTGTTGATTGGGAGCCGATACATCCATACCACTGGCATCAGGTCAGAGCCGATACGACCACCTTAAAATAAAGTAGGGAGCCGAAACGGACAAACGGGAGCCGATGCGGATACTTCCATCGAATTATTTGTAGGTAAGCTCGTTGCCCGACCAAAGTTCAACCGATGGCTTACGACAATATAATGTAATATTCCAATCGAATCGTTGTTATTTGTTTTGTCATGTTGTACTACATCGTATATTTTATTTTGCTGCTTTTGCGATTTAAGAGTGTGATTTAATAATAATTTGTGTTTGTATTTCGTGTCAACTGTTTGTCTATTTAATCGTTAAATACAATAAAATATACCTACGTGTTTTTTATTTATATATCTATTGATCTATTGAAAACGATGTATTATGGACTCATTAAAATATGTTAATACTTGTATGTGTGGAAAGTCAAATATTAATATGAATAAAACCAACTGGTCAAGACACATTGACGCTTGCAAGATTATGAAATTTGCAAAAATATCACGAACAATAAATTCATTTTTTCATGAACCAAACAAAAAGGCCAGAATGTACAATGACAACATTACTACAAATACGTTTATTTTTTATTTAAAATTAATTAATAATTACTTCTACTGTCCTCTGGGTAGGATTAATATTTTAAGACTAATATGTAGAGTTAAACATTTTATCTAAAAAATTCAAATTTTAAATACAATTATTAATATTTTAAAACAACTTAACAACATTTTAAAAATGATTTAAAAATATAATTTGCTGTGTGGAATATTACTATTTTTAATTTTAAATACATACAGTTAATTCATTGAGGCGATTGGATACCGGCCGTAATTAAGGAGTTGTAGGTAGGCAATCTCTGGTTTTACTCAGCTATGCGTTGTGGTTGTGTGCGTAGTAAATGAACATTAGTGTTAGTGTTATTGTCTTACACCCTTCCATCATCGCAATAGACTAATTCATTGGTCATTGTAGTCATTGAAAACAATTATAACCGGTTTTTCGTTAATCACAGATTCTAATCGTCGCGATCGTTTATTCGTATGTACGTATATGGATCATCGGCTACGGGCCAATAGTTACAGTATAAAATAATTTAGCTTTTCTACAAAATACAAACTGTTTTCTACAAAATCTTATAAGAAATTTACATAAATATTACTTTTTACACTGATAGTATTAAACATAAAATATCATCAAATATATTTAAAACAAATTATTAATAAAATAATTATTATAAGCAAGTCCTTAAAGGAAGTCCTTTGTCAAATCTTGAGTCAATTAGTTCAGGAAGCAAGCACTCCATATCAAATTTTATCAAACGAGGTTCAATTTTCATCCAAAATTAGTTGTTTTTTGTTATTTTATCAACAACCATTCCTAGGGTAAAATAATGACATTTTAAATAATATTTTACTAGACCCTGGTAAACTAATTCTAAAATAATAATATTAAAAACTATGTAATACCTTAAGGTGTCCATACGACAAAGTAACAATATTGTCTTTCAGTTATATGTAATTGCCCCTGTATTTGATAGTAATAATCATGAGTAGCTTTTAATTTTAACTCTCCATCAATAATGTTCGTAAAGTTCAACTTTTTTTTTTCATACGCTTCTTGTGGTGTAAAATCTTTTATTGAGAGTGGACATTTAATTTCTACGATATAATTATTGTCAATCAAACCGTCCGGACTAGCTGCCAAAAATTTTAATTGTTTATCAACAAACAGACCACATGATAAAATATTTACTCCAAGTTCAATTTCCAATGATTCTTTGGCTAACGGTTCATAATATGTAATATCTAGTCATTTGTACAATATAATTAATCAGGTACCTGCGTAGATCCTGGTTTGATATTTTTATCTCTTTATGTGGAATTACATTTTGCCTAGATGTTGATGGATTTAATGGAGATAAAAAATTATGAGTAGCCGTTGGAACATTTAAAGTATTTGAATTTTCTATGCTCTATAAAAATTTACAAAAACATACTATCAAGCACTGTTGAATATTGCGTTATTTTCGTATTTGGATCAAAAATTTCAATTATATATTTTAATTAAAAAATATTTATAAATTAAAAATTTATATGCTAGAGTGACTCTCGTACGCACCCGCACAGGTCGTTTGAGACAGCTACTGTTTAGAAATCAGACAATTTTTCCGTCAAAAATTCCTCATTTTCAATCAATCAGTTCTATCGTTATATTAATGCTATTACCATTCTGAAAATTAATTTGAATTCAGCGTGAAGTCTATTTGAGATCGGTCGGGCCACTTTTTCAGTTTTATTTAATAATATTTTCTTAACATTACTACAGGACTTAATATTTTTCAACAAATATAAATCAAATTTTGTGGAATTTTGAGGGCAAAATTAAAAAATGTAACCCGACCGATCCAGAGGCGTAGTTATGATTTTGTTCTGGGGGGGGGAGGGATATATAATTTATTGGTTAAACATAAAGTGGGGGGCTTAATAAGTCAATGATTTAAAGATTAAAAAAAAGGCTCTGGGGGAGATCTATCCCCATATCCCCCCCATAACTACGCCACTGGACCGATCTCAATTAGACTTCACGCTGAATGCAAATATACTTTCAGAATTCTTATCGATTCAATACAATGCTCGGAACGATTGAAGTTTAATTGGTAGTTATTGATGGAAAAATTGGCCGGTACTCTCGCCTTAATAATTTTATAAATATGTATATTTTAGAATTCACTATAGTCCGCGCAACGAAAACTGGCCGGTGACTGGCGCGACTCTAGTGGCAATTTTCAATAAGTGGTTATTAAACTATAGGCCGTGGCGCGCGCCGCCGTGCGCCTGCCGCCTGTTGTGTAAGCATCACAGCGGCGACGCGTAGCTTGAGAACCCACGGCTAACGGCACGTTCATGGCGGGCGGGTTTCGGGGGTAACCGGCCAGTTTTCGTTGCGCGGACTATAAAGAAAACATGAATTTGAATGATTCTGTCACAGTAGATGTTAATACAGATTTTTTAGTTGATACAGTTGTAACGTCACATAATTTTAGGCCATTCCTTATCTCCATGCGTAACTATAAGTAACATCCTAACGGTTATGCAATAACGTTCCCCCGCTCTCCTACCCAGTGTTCAGTTATCGCAGTCGGTCGGACTCCACCGCCGTCGTTGGCTTTGCCACGCCGTCGATATGCGTCAGCAGGGCATACCTGTACACTCAAACTATTGTACATTTTCCTACCGCAAGACGACACTGCAAGCCACCGAAATTCACCGACTACGTCCATCACGATCTCCGTCTCTGCGCATTTTGTCAAAAACCGTCTACTGGGTCACTACAACTGGAAACTGGCGTCCAACAATCCAATTATACCCACGTGGCTGACCAACGGTTTTTTTCTGTCTTTTTTTTTTCTTTATATCTATTATTTTTTTAACACGTCGTACGTGACAACATGATCGGCTAACTACATCTGCGAGCCCGTGGCGGGCGAAGCCACCACATCCACAACGGTTTTCTATCACGTCGAGGTCACCATCAACACCTCCAGCCTTCAGTCGTTGTAATGTATAGATTTTCCCCAAAAACCCCCCTTTTTAATGTCTATCCATTTTCTCATGCCGTTTCTTATATCTCATTTCTCTCTTAAAGTCCTCTTTTCTAAATCTCTATACCCCAGTAACCGTTCTCACGGAGCCGTAGGTCCGTCTTAATATATATTATAAAAATATTATTCCTATGTTTTTATATTAATATAATAAGCTCGGGAACCTTCGGATCTAGCTCATATTATATATTCTATCCCCCCAATCCCCTGTCTTTTCAAATACATATTTATTTATTTAATTTCTTTCTTTCTTTCTTTTTGATCTATTATTTTGTTCATATGTATTCTCATCAATTTCTCATTTAAGAAAAACGGGATACTTGTATATTTTATGCATTTGCAAAGTGACAACTATATTATGTATTCTTGTAATGCAGTTTGTATTATATCTGTATTGCCATTTTGTCATTTAACTATTGCTCCATTTTTAATTATTTTTTTTATTGTTAATATTATTTATTCTCAAGTTGAGTATCTCATGTATATATATATATATATATATATCTATTACCCTAACTTTCTATTATTATTTTATAAGGTTCCTCTATGCTTAATGTTATTATTTTTTTTTATTTTTTATTCAACGTTAAATTTGTTTAAAGCCCATAGACTCTACCGATGTGTCCACAGGACACCACGCAGTTCGGTCTATGGGTCATCACACAAGTGTTCCCCTTATGTGATGGGTGGTAAGTAAGCCCCTAAAAAGGCCGAACGCTCACACAGTTGATGATATAGTATCTGGTCCTACATATGGTATATTACTATTTTTAATTTTAAATATATATAGTTAATTCATTAATAATTTTATAAATATGTATATTTTAGAATTCACTTAAGAAAACATGGATTTGAATGATTCTATCACAGTAGATGTTAATACAGATTGTTTAGTTGACACAGTTGATGATATAGTATCTATTCCTGCACATAGTATATTATCAGGTATTTTTATAAAACATGATTAATCATTTAATCCAATAATAATTTATTGTAATTATCACTAAAAATACACAGATTTTAAATATTTTGTATTTCTGTTATAATAGATGCTGATATAGATTATCCTATAACTGATGCCACTGATGGTCTAATCGATGAAGATGAAGATATATCAACACTATCTAATGATCCAAGTACATATTGTATGATTGACAATTTACCTCGTGCTATGATAGAATTCTTAATTTAAAAAAGACCAATGCAACCTACAAAGCAAGATTTACCGCTAAACAAATTTCAAATAAACAATAAAAATCGTAGTTTTCAAACAAGTCGGTATTGGTAAATATTACCTGGAAATATTCACGTGCGAAGAGACTGGTTGAGTTATTCCATTACTAATGACAAAATATATTGTCATCAGTGTATACTTTTTGGGGAAAACATAAAAAAAGCTTGGATTAGAGATGGATTTTCTGCCTGGCATAGGGCAATTGAATCTATGATAATGCATGAAATTTCTGAAGAACATATAAATGCAGCTTTAAAATTTAAGTTAAGGAAAACTGCTTTGCCAATAATTCCATTGATAAGAGAAAAACAACTACAAAATAAAGCTTATAATATTGTGAGGTAGTTAATGCTTTAATTGATATTTCATTATTTTTATCACAAAACTGCATAGCGTTTCGTGGGCATCGTGAAAACTTATTCAATAATGGTAATCAAGGTAATTTTATAGAACTTACAAAAATAATTTCAAAATATTCCTCACCACTGGCATCATATTTAGAATCCTTAAAAAATTCAACAAAAAACCAGAAGTTAATTTTGTATCAAAGCTACGACAGAATCAACTTATTACATCTTTATTACATCTCATTACTTAGAAACTTTGTACAACTTTATTTGCGGAAGTAAGAAGAAAGTAGCATATTATGAGGATATACAAAAGAAACATTCTTCAATAAAACGAGGCCGACAATTAAAACGTGTATCTACTACACGTTGGATGTCGTCACATGACTATGCACTGAAAGCTGTTCTCGATACTTTTGAATCTATTATTGATACATTACAATATATCAGAGATACAGAAAGACGTGATGATCATACTGTTGGTCATATGGCAGGATGATTGGTGGATTATTTACTTTCCAAGTGATTTGTAATGACTGCAATATATTTTAAAAATCTATTTAATATTTTATCTCCATTGAACTCATTGCTCCAATGTAAAGATTTAGATTTATTAGCTGCTGTAAACGCGATTGATGAAGCTCAGTCTAAATTAAAACAAGTACGAGAAAATAATAAGACATTTAAACTTTTAATGCAGAATGTAAAAATACATTTTTAGAAGAAAATGATCAGTTTAATTTTTCTGAACTTAAAATTAATCGAATAAAGAAAAAAAAGAAAATGGCTGATGAAAACTCTGAGGATGAACCAATTAATGATCCAATAATTAAATTTAAGTGTGACACATATTTCAAGTGCTTAGATGTAACAATTATGTGCATAAATGATTATTTTAGTACACAAACAATTTATATTTATAAAGATATTAGTCTTTTTTCATAAAAAAGAATTTGTGAAATTAAAACCACTCCAACAAAGTTACCAGAAGATTCTTTTCAAGAATTTTGTAAAGTTTATGGAAAATTTGTTAATCAGGTTTCATTACAAAAATAATATATTCATTTTTGTCAAATTTATCATTTATTTGAAAAATCATCGACGCTACCAGATAAATTACATCCAGAAATAAATCATTTAGATTATTTAGAGTCTGAATGAGATGAAAAAGAACAAAATTTGACACAAAGAAAACATTTGAATTCTACTAATATAGACAGCATGAAATCTGTTTATAAAATTTTCCAAGATGGCCAGTTAGGTTAGGTTAGGTAACCTAGTCGGGGACACGAAAAGTGGCGTGTGACCTTGACTGTACCCCAACCCACACCCGGCCTGCGGTCGGTGGTTCTCAACATGCGGCGCATGCGGCGTATTTCGCGCGCGCAGCGTAACATTTTGTGCATTGTAAACATAAAAAAAATAAGGTTACTTTTTTTATTCTATGGCTTTCAGGTTGTTTGTTGCATAGACCTGTTATATAGGTCTATGGTTTGTTGTAGCTGTTATTTCCCCTTGCATTATGTGGGGAAAGAGGGGTTGTTTTTATACTAACTGTACAATGAAATACCATAGCATGTACCGTGGTTGACGACTAGGTACATTTGTGTGTTAACTGTTTAGTGTTATATTGCCTGTGCGTTTTAGTAATTTATTTACTGTGCTGTTATTTTGTAATTTTTTAAAATGTCTTTTAATGATTGACGCGGCCTGGATGTCGGTAGTGGTTATCCCAGGTCGGTCGTGACAGGTGACGTAGGAAACGAGAGTGGAAACGAAAATAAAATTAAAAAAATACAAATGTCGGGTGATGCGTATCTGCCCTAGTGGCAGGTTTATTTCGACGAACGCACGGGGCGTGATCACCACAAGACAAAAAAACTATATGGCAATAGCTATTAACGGCAACTCAAAGCCAACAAGGCGCGATCGCCAATAAGAGAATTGGCCGTAAAAAAAAACAGTAAAGTTGTTTCGGCGTTCGGAACGTGGTTGTTGTCTGTAGTACGGTTGACGCAAGAGAGGCCGATCGCCGACGGCCGGCACTCGTCCGGTCCGACTTGTCTTCCCATCCCGCCTAGCCTTTGCGGCGTGGAGGGAGAGTCGATGATGTCGCGTCGTCGTCACCAGTGGTGGTGGTTGATAAAGTCGTAGACCGGTCGCTGCGGTGCCTGTACTTTGTACTGGCAGCCGTTGCGTACCGTGTCATGATAAAGATATTCATAGTCAATCTAAAAAAATTATACATAGCGTGTATATATTTTTAGAAAATTTATCTAAAAAACCTGATTTAACGCCAGACTTTTTTAAATGTGCTCAAGACCTTACATCCCAGGCATGTGGAATTTCACTTCGCACCGTAAGCCGCATTTGCTCTGAAGCAAAAAAATCAGAAAACACGCAAGATGAACAACGAGTTGGACGATTTTGATAAAGATATAGTCAGAAGATTTATTTACGACTTTTATGATAGAGGTGAGTACCCGACTGCCTTTTCCATACTCAACACTTACCGAGAAAAAAATAATTACACTGGAAGCGTTAGGTCAATGCGACGCGTTCTTAAAAATTTGAATTTTTCATTTAAGAAGTGTAATGACGGGCGCAAATTTCTAATGGAACGTTTAGACATAGTTGCTCTACGGTGCACATTCCTCAGAAAAACGTGCACACTGCGTAAAAATAACGATAGACGCCCTGTTGTTTATGTTGATGAGACTTGGGTTAATCAAAATCACTCACGATCCATTATTTGGCAGAACAATGAAGGTACGGAAGGATTAAAGGTTCCAATTGGCAAGGGTGGTCGACTGATTGTATGTCACGCAGGATGCGCCCGCTACGGTTTTATTAAGGATTCAAAATTAGTTTTTCGTAGTAACACTGGTAATACTACATACTACCATAACCAAATGAATGCTGAGGTGTATAAAGAGTGGTTTTTTGAATTACTCAATCATCTTGAAGAGCCCTCTATTATTGTTATGGATAACGCTTCATATCATTCGACCTTGGCTGAAAATTATCCTAAGAGTAATTCTAGAAAATCGGATGTACAAAAATGGCTTAAAGATAAAAATATTCCCTACAGTAATCTAGAAACATTAGCCGAACTCAAAATGAAGGTGAAAAATATAATGCCACGTGAAAAATCGTATCTCCTTGATCAGTTGACATTAGAAAGAGGTCATGAGGTGATACGACTTCCTCCCTATCACTGCCAGTATAACGCTAATGAGTTGATTTGGGCTCAAGTTAAAAATGAAGTTGCCAAAAAAAATAACACTTTCAAGATGGTAGACATTGAACGCTTGACTCATGAAGCGTTAGATTCAGTGACTGTACAAGACTGGGAGAAATGTGTACGACATGCAGAAACTATTCAAGCGCAAGACTATGAAAAAGAAGTTCACAGGGATGCCATATTAGAACCTATTATATTGACCATATTACCAGGTGATAGTGATTCAAGTGATGATGAAGACACAAATAATGATGAAGACATATTTGGTAACTAATTTCGACTTTAATTAGGTAAAATAAAATTGTATGTATAATGTTGTTTATAGTATTTTGTAAAAAATAATAATTTGTAAATATATAACATAAGCATATAAAATGATGTTTTTAAATAAAATTGTTTAAATTAATAGTACGATTTTGTTGTTTTGGTTTTTATTATTATAAATAATATGTAAATATTTTTAAAAAAGCGCGGCAATTAGTATTGGCCGTTTAAGAACCCATTATACTCTATTCCAAATGAGATCAGCCTTCGGCGGCCGAGTTGTGCGCATGGGCGTGGCTTACGCCGCTGGTAGAGTTGCAGTCGAAACAATACTTGGTGGGGGAACCTGACTACCACCGGACGAAAACTGGTCGCCGCGCAAGGCTGATCTCATTTGGAATAGTGTGTAGACGATTTAACCGCTTGGATCGCGTCGGTCACACGCCACTTTTCGTGTCCCCGACTATAGTATTTTTCCAGTGTTAAACACAAGTTTATTAATTGCTTTGACTCTACCTGTTTGTAGTGCGTTGACAGAAAGGTCATTTTCCAAGTTGAAAATTATTAAATCTCGTTTACTAACACAAACACGTTTAGAGAATCTGATGATAATAAGCTGTGAACGTGACATTGTGATAAATAAGAATGATGTATTACAACATTTTAAAGAACAAAGTATAGTTTTGGCAAAGCATTTATAATTTTATATTGTATTTATATAATGTATTATTATTTTATAAAACAATTTTAAATTATAAATGTTAAATTACTTTTATTCTAATATTATATACGACCGTTTTTCATATAATACGCATATATATGTATAGAACATTTTTTTTTTTTTTTTTAATTGTTTTATTATTTGAAGACAATGTGGGTGGATACCTAATTATTTTAGTGAGCACCTGTTGTATTTTCTAAGATAGCCGCCACTGACGGCAACAGTAAATATAAGTAGAGCAACGGAACTAATAAAAAACTCACAAATTACAAAGAACGTGTTATCATACCTCAAAAATAATAGGAATGAATGAGGTTTTCTTAAGTGTGGAAAATAGAATATAGCAAAGTCCACGTATAGTAACTACTTTAAAACACATTTTCAAATAATTTTTAATTTTAATTTTTTTTACTAATATTAAGTGAAATATTTTGTTACATAAAAGGTACTTCATTTAAAAGTATAATTAATACTAATGCAAACCTTTAAAAAAAAATTAAAAAGTAAAAATGACTAAAAATATTTAATTATTGATTATAAATTGAGTTTGGTACCAACATTCATCCCTTCAACTATTTAGATTAAAATTACAGATCCACAACTATAACATAATAATAATTGAATCATTAACCTCTACTTAATTTTACCATACTTTTAGAACAATACAAATATTTTCAATGACGACACAGCTTATTGATTTTTAATTTGAATAGTTACATAGGTTCATAATCATTTAAATTATAATTACTGACATCCTGAAAAATAATTAAAACATATTATTATTAAATAGTTGATGAAAAATATTATTTAAATAAATTATCTTACATTTTTGAATGTTGAATGTTGATGTTGGTATTATTTTAATTTAGTTTTATAGAAACTCAATTGCACTAAAATAATCAACTGATAAAATGAAATATGTAAATATATATTTATTTTTTATACATCTGATGATTGGACCACAACAGTTAATTCAATAGAATACATTAAGTATTTATAATATTGTGTGTACAGTATAATATAACCAAAGTTCTGAAATGATATTAGAACTTAATAATAATCAAATGTATAAAAACCTTGTAGTAAAATAAAATAAGTAAAATTAAGCTACCAATTGGGTGCCATTTGTAATAGATTAAAATAAGTAAAATATTGGCACGGTATAGGGGTAGTATATTTGAGTGTGATTTAAATTAGATGAGATAAGTTATTAAATGATAGTAATTGAATGCCTTGTCTACATTACTTTATTCTGCTACGATATATTTTTAGATCGATGTAAAACTATATAGATTGAAATTCCACTTACCTTCTTTGTGGATAGTTGTATTATTTTGTATTGTATAGATATCTCGGTGTCGTGAGTCGATGAACACTATTAATTACGATCTTATTACTCTTACACAAGTTATGTAACACTGGACTCAGGTTGTAGTTTATATTGGTAGATGTTTGGTACAAATTGGAAAAGGTTGAATAAAGACTGAAATTTGGATATAGGATTTAGGATGAATATTATTGGATGTTAGGCAGTGCAAATGATTATATAAACAATTTAAGTTTTCAAACAATAAAGCAAATATACCAATATAGATTTGTACTCAGAAAATGGTGAATCAAAGTAAACTTAAGAAGTTTCTCGAAAATATATATAGGATTTGTCTGTGGGAATCGATCTTGTCCAATCCTTCTGATGTCTTCGGTATTGATGTGTTTCTTGAGTCGTTGATGTTGGTGATGTATTCTTTTACTTCAAACTTTTATGTTAGGTTAGGTTTTATGTTGCGGTGGTGAGGTTTTACGCTGGTCACTTGCATATTATATTGATGAGGTTTTTACACTAGATTTTTTACACTATCTCTTATACACAACCTTTTTACACTACGTTCTTTTACATTGCACTACTACTACTACCACTACTTCTACAATGCGGGATGCTGTGTGGGTGTTGTGGTTTTTATACATTTTCACCCCACTACATCAGGTCATCTGGCGCGGTCAGGTCGCTTATGTGACCCGCATGTTTATTGCGTAATTGTATGATTGGTATTTAGTTTTAAATTTGATTGTTATATAATTGTTTTCTTATAATGTAATGATCTTGGTATTTTTTTTAATTTGGTTACTTGCATTTGGTTTCACATTTTCTAAGTACGCCTATAATTGGAAATCTACTTTATACATTTATTAGAATATAACACTGTGATATTTATATATTACAACCTTATTTAGTTATACTTACAATTTATAGCAGAATGTATATGTGGTTTTCTAATAATCCAATACTTATTAACAAGAAAATTCAAAATAGTTCAATAATAAATGGATGTTTCAATCTTCATTACTATCATTACAAGAATGGATATAATCAATAGCCCATAATGTATATCACAGACTCACAGTACTTCAAATATTCAATTAATTGAATCATTTTGTATAATATTACCTATGATCAAAAACAATTTTTTGATTACTTTTATAACACATAAAATAATAATATAGAAAAAAGATTAATTAATGAGTTATTTTGCGTCCTGCACGACTGTCATTTGTACTAAAAAATGTCTAACACAAAACCCTCTAGAAAACATGACAACAAATAGGCATTAAATTACATATTGTATTCGATTAGAAGGAATGCGATTAATAAATGTACAATTAAATTATCTTTACTTACATTTTGAAGCTAAACTTTTTTTGAAAATTGATGGTCCATAGTTTTTAATATAAATCATGGTATTGAAAAAATAACTTATTTTATTTTATTTTATCACGCATTTTATACAATATATTGTTGAAAACGTCTTTTAATGATCACGCCAATTGTGTATTATATTACACGTCAGTACGCCACAGTTAACATTATTTTGTGTACTTAATCAATAATCCTTAAACAGTTTTATTGAAATAGGTTGGCATACTGTTGCGTGCCAGTATCAGATTTGAATCCAAATGGTTAATTTGAATGAAAGTTAAACTTAATAACGAAATATGTCTTTATTGCATATAAATAAAATACATGTAACAAACAAAATAAGTGGCTGAGTGTCGTGAAAGTGCTCAGTTGTTGATAGCTTTGGTACATCTGCCGTTGCTGGTCTTCGGGTTCCCTTAAATATTGTGGTGCGTCTCTTGTTTACGTCGTGTTGTCGCCTTCTGGGTGAAACAAGGTGTCCTTGTAGTTGTTGTTGCAAATTCGGACCCGAATTTGAGAATGTGCAATAACATCTCAAATGCATCATTAGTGCACTATAATTATTGGTGCGCTTACTATCCCGACAAGTCATGGTCATAGTAGCATCCGCATTACCCTTGACACGAGGCATGGTCATACTAACTTAGCCTTGTAATCTCGTAGATATCTTACAGATATCTCATAGCCCTTAACAATACTATGAATTTTAAAAGGCATTGCGACGTGTAATACAGAATATCGGAAATGCATGTCTGTATAATGCCATTACAGAATGATGTATTGTCATCCGTTGATCCGTACGAACATCCAAATGTAATAATATAATAATAATTAATATAACATAAAACAATACTTGACAAACTGTCGATAAATAGTATAGTAAAAATGTAATCACGTACACATACCATACATGCATTAATTAAGTTAGAGTCATGACAATATTTTGTATTGGGCCATTGGGTGTGCATCACGTGGTCATAATATTATATTACGATAAAATCATCGAGATAGATAAGAATACTGGAGGGCGTACTAGATACCAAAAAACGGTCAGCCGGTCAAAATGTTATCCCCACCACCGTACGCCAAAAAATAATAATATAGTATGTAAGGCATACGTAATACACTACTTTTACGCTTATACTAATGATGTTAAAATGCTTATTATTTATTATGTGTTACTGTGTTAGGTATACACATTAACAGTACTATGATCCGTATACAAATCTATCCAATTAGGAATTTTGTGACATATACCTGATCCAAGCTTATCTGAAATAATTTATGAATTAGATGCTACACTAAGATAGTTCCTCTTCCTTGATGAAAACTGTGGATTTCCAGCTTAAAAGAAAACCCAATTAATTTGGTATTTAACTTTGTACAATGATACATTAGATAGACTGTATCTATTGTGGACTTTGTGTTCATACACAATATATTGTGCCACAGAGGATATTTTAGGAAATTATCACTAGGCGACATTAAAAAAAATTGTACTCTACATCTCATAATCAAAATCGACATATTATAACACTAAAAAAAATTTTCTGTATTAAGTACCTATATAAAACATTATCTAAATTTAACAATACCACCACAACACACAAATCATATTAAGTAAGTAGGAACAAGTAAAGTTAAAAGTTAAATTTATTCTTTGTAATTAAAAAAATCGAATCAATTGTTAATACGGTATACATATTATGTAAGTATATAAAAACCACATTAAAAGATAGATATTAAAATTAAAATTATAATATAATTTCAAACTTCTTTATGTAGAAATGATCTTTATAAGCTTGTTCGTCTGGTAACTTGTATCGACGTTGTTTTTTTGTAAAAATCTAGCTATCTAGGATCAAAATGGGCTGTACCACTACTATTTAAAACGATGTAAAGGTGACTATTAATCGTTTCTCTCGAGTAGTTAGACTGCTTGTCTTTTTTCAAAATTGTATGACAGGATACAGCGCGCTCAGGTCCACAACTATGAGATGTAATAGAAATATACGTCTGCACAAGTTTAGAAAACAAAGTATTTGGTGTACTTATTTTTAAATAATAATACAGCTTTCCAGTGAAATCTGTAATATTACGTGGCGCTGACAGATTTTCTGCCGCATAGAGCCCGAGCACTTTATCGCTGAATTGACTCAAATTAGTTTTGTCAAATAATCCTTCGACATCACATCGTACTGAAGAAATCATTTCTATTGCACTCTGTGAGTTTAAAAATGATTTAAGTCGATCTATAATACTTTTTTGTTCGTATTCAAGCCGCTGTTGTAGAAATTCAATGGCACTTAGGATAATTTCATTCTTAACACTTGAAACACAACGTCTTGTTGAAACATACGAATTTCGAATAGTTCGTGTTTGAATATTGTCATCATTTTTCTCATTTTCTAATTCTGTAATATATATCTTGTTTTTTAAATATTCTTCTTTTCCACCAGGAAAACAATTAGATTTAATTAAAGTCAATGATTCTAGTACTTCTGTTTTTGTTGTTTCAACGTCACACAAAGTGGTAATCGATTTTTGGCCTTGTTTTTGTAGTTTTTCAAATTGGAGAAGTATGTCCATCATCAATGCAGTGTAATATTATTGGTCTCCGCCTTCTTTCCATAGCTTTAAAAATCCTTTAGCTGTTGATTTTTCACTTTTATTCCCACCATCATTAGTGATAATTGAATTCCAATGCATTCTTATTGCTTTTAAATTGTTCCAAACGGATTCACTTAAGGTATAAAAATGTTGAACAAATCGCACTTCAAAATATTCTGGGAATCGATAGAACTTGTTATTTGACTATTCAGAAATTAATTTAAGTTCTTCTGTGCATACTGCAGAACTTCTATAAAATGTTGCAACAGCTTTCAAATTTGATTTCCAGTGTTTCACTTCTACTACTGATGCCTGTAAATCTCCGAACGCTAAATCGGACATATGCGCTACGCACCAATTACAAAGTAATTCTTTTTTCAAATATTCTCGAAGTCTAACCCAGAGACCGCTGTTCTTATCAGTGTTAGCGCTTTCACCGTCAGTAGTTAAGCCAGTCACGTTTTATTTTGCTATATCTTCTAAGTTAAGATTTTTTAAAGTAATTATAATCGAATCAAGTAAACCTTCTGCTCCATGCTTAGAAGAATGACTTTCTCCGAGGAACACATTTTTCATAGCTTTACTTTTATCAAGATAACGAGCTGTTATGAACTTATTGTCAATCGAGTACTTATCAACAGAGCCATCAACTTGTATCGAAAAACATTCGGCATGTTTTAACTTTTTTGTGACAGATTCCATAGTGATTTCAGCAACTTTAGTAGTATAAATATGGGGCGTCTGGCTCCATTTTTCAGCGGAGATGAAAAAAGTTTGAGGGGGTATTGTCCCCTTGCAGTGTAAGAAATTCCCGCTGTAAAATGGAGCCAGACGCCCCACGTTGTTTCAGGGAAATCATGAGGCGTTTGGCTCCATTTTTATAGGAACACGAAAAATGTTTAAAGCGGAATGTCCTTCTTACAGTATAAAAAATCTCCCTATTACTTTTACTGAAAATAAAACATGATTAGTTATTAGTTAAACGAATCATTTTCGTTTAAATTTCTGAAATAAATAAAAACATTTTTTTTTTATTATAATTTTGTTTATTAATTTTAAATTAATTAATAGTATTTAACATCAAGTATTTTAAATAAATCAGTTTTTTAATATTATTCACACTAGTTTTCTTACTTCTCTAGTAAAAGGTACATATTCAACAATGCGATCATGAATTAATAAACAATAAGCAGTTACACTTGTAAGAGATTCCGATGCTTCAATTTCCAATTGAACATCTACTGATGATGCTGTAGCCGAATCGTTCTGTTTTGAAGTATCGATAACTACAATTGGAGCGTTCGATAGAAAAGTAGAGGGGCTTAATAAGGGGTTTCGTATATTTTTTTCATAGTACGATTCTTGAAACGATGTATACATATCATATAATAAGGTGAAATTATTTTTCGTAAAATCTAAATTCAAATTATCATATGGATAAGTTATTGAGTTAAGAAATACTTTAACGTATGTTATATTACAGTGATCAAATATACTACAATCTTTTTCTAACGAATTTTTACGTCCTTTTTGTAATCCAATCATGATAAATCGTGGTTTTTCTAATTTTGATGCTGTCTTCAAGTTCCACATTACTTTTTTTGTGGTTTCGAGTTCAGGATATTCAAAAGTTTCAAAAGATCTGAACGGGATAAACAAACTTTTTTCTTTTTCAATAAGTTTTAATAATTTTAACCTTTCTTCATCATGAACAGTAATATGTGGAACCTTCCAAACTATTTATTCAAAACAACTTTTCCAGAATTTGTACTTGCACTGGTTATTACCTTTAGAGCGTTTAAATCGCTATGACATCGAGTTAATATTAGTTCTAATTCTAGAATTAACTAATATCTTTTTAAAGTCTTCAAATAGACCTAACCCAATATTTCAACGGAATACATGCACTTAATTCTCCATTATTATTTGCTGGGTTTGAACTATTTTTAAAAATCCAACCAGAATTTTCATAACAATTATAATTATCAGGTGTACCTGATAGATAACCTTTTAACGAACTGGTAATACCAAGTACACGTGTACTATTTACTTCTATCCCATTGATTTCAAGTCGTATTTGATCAAAGAGATAGGAAAAACCTTTATTAGTAAGTTTTACTTTTCCAGCATCTGATACTTGACCTTCTAAATATATAAAGCTTTCATTCAGATATGGATAAACATCTGTTTGTTAGATTGATATACGTATTTCATCATATTATTAAATGAAGTTGTATACGGTGTATATGATATTCGATTTTCGTAATTTTAGAATCGGTTTCAAACGGCGAACTTATATCTAAAATATCACTTTCAGGCATTCTACTTTAATTTATAACCTAAAGCCTTTAAAATTGTTTTATTTTTCGTTGTTATTTTTTTTACTTTATTCGATGTTACCGGTACCGCTTTAGTCTTTTGACTAACAAGATTTATTTTATGTAATGGGCTTATATTAAATTTTAATCCCATATTAAGATCTGTAACGTTTAATATGTAAATTGATTATTAATTTTTCACCTAAATTGTTTATCGGATTATGATCTTGATCAACTAATTGTATAGTTATTGAATCGATATTTGTTTTATTTAATTTGTAATATATTAGGTTATTTGGTGTTTGAATCAGCTTAGACTCAACTAGGGTTAGGGTTAGACTCTCACTAGGGGAAAACTCATAAATTGAATGACTTGGCATATGGTTGTTGAATGAACCTTGAGCTATATTGCACATTACTTTTATTGAATTAACACTGTTTAAATTTACCACTTTCTGTGAACGATAGCCATCAATGTGCATGCGTGGTTCATAATTTTTTTTTTAAACCCCAATAAAGGTCCTATACTGTTATTTACGTTAAAACGTATTATACCATTACTGAATATGGTTGTTCTAAAATCTATTTGATCAATCCCGATATCAAAAGTTATTTTCTCTGTCGATTTTATTCCAAAGTAATCGTTATCATTATTAAAGTCATCTATTTGGGTCAAAATTTGATTTTTAATATCCTTAATATCGTAACACCCCTTTTTTCAGTGTGATAGAACAGATTGGAAATTTATTAATTTTTAGTAAACGATCGGGGTTTTCTAAATATATTTCGAAGTTGTTATTAGTTTCGTTTATGTTTGCAAATGTATTATATGTTTGCAAATTTAACAAAGCAATTTCCGAGTCATCGTATACATCAATTAGTGGACAATAATGTACAGATAATGTGGTTGTATTACCAGATAAACTTAAAGTAACTGATTCTTGCATTGTAAAAAATTAAGACATAAGTGTCCACAATTAAATGAATTAAAATCTTGATAATTTGTATAGTTATATTTAATTTTGTTTCCTTTAAAATAGTTTTGTAGTTCAATCGGTGTAGGTAAATCACCGAAGCTATCAAAATATTCAACCTTATCTTTAATTTTATAAAACGCTACCGAATGACTTCCATTACAGGAAGATACGTCTAAGTTTAATATACCACATTCGATTGCGAGAGGTTTTTTAGGTAAGTTATCACGTGAAAATACTCCGCGGAAATGACTGATATTAAACTTTGCAACGTATTTTATAATATCTCTAGAAGTTAGTGGTCTGTAGCGTATTCATCAGTTTTTTTTCTTTGATCCATTATTATTTAAATATAATCCATTACCTTTCTTTCTTTTTGAATTTTGTATTGCATTATACACACTGGCACTTCCAGACATTAAACTACCAAGTGCTGATAATCCTGCAAAAATAGGTTTTAAGGGAATTGCACCACCTGACTGACCTGGTGTTAAAATCAACCTTTTACCAACATTTTTTTTTTTTAACGTTTTTTTTTTTTCGCTAACAGTATACCATTTATTTTTATTTTTGTAGTACGTTTCCGTTTACGTTTACAACCCATTCCTATTTTTCTTTTAGCTTTCATTGCGTTTATTACGGTGTACGCAACGATTTTCTCTTTTCTAGATGTATCTAAAGTTACGACAATAGATATACTACCACAGTAATATTTTAAAAATTAACCTCGATCGTTCAATGGTCAACGCTATCGATTTTAATAATAATAAATAATGACTTAATAAGCATAAATGGTTAATACGTTTTTTTTATTTAGTAATAATAATTTATTTATTGTTATTTAATGGTAAATTTTATATTATTATTATTATTTATTTATTTTTAATTACAGTAAAATACAACGAAATGTAATATCAAAAAGAACACGTATGAACTTAATTAGAAGCAGACTTATTCAATTAAATCGGTTTAAAAAATGTTCAAAAACGTTTGTTTTAAAAAACGATTATAATTGCATAGACTTTAATCAATTTTTTGACTACGGTTTTGAAATGATTGTTTGTAAATTAACAAAAAATGACACAACAAACTAGTATTAAATTTAACTTATATCTTGACTGTGTTTATGTACATGTGTTGGCATATACAAATTCGAAAATTTATTAAAAAAAATGTTTGATAAAATTAACAAAGAGGAAAGTAATTTTGTAACTAAAGGAAGTGGTTGGAGTTTATATTCAATTGATGCATTACAATTATGAATCAATATTGTAAACCCTTTAACCGGATCTTCTTATGTAATTTTAGCAGACTGTATAAGGAATAAGAAAGCTGTTATAAATGTAAAAATAATGATAACAAATATTTCAAATATGCAATTTTAACAAAATATAATACTCGTTCAGATAAAACTAAATTTAGTAATCAATATTTTAAATTCTTGAAAAAAAAGTGGATTAAATTTTCATTGTATCGATTTTCCGACACCAGTTAATCAAATTAAATCCTTTGAACGTTTAAATAATGTATCAGTTAATGTTTTTAGTTTAGATAATAAAAATTTTGTTTTCCCATTAGGTATATATGAATAATGTGGAAAGTAAAAACCATTTCGATCAGCTTTTAATTAATAATGGTATAACGTCACATTATTGTTTTATTAATGAATTTTGTAGACTTATTCGTAATCAAAAGACGAAACATAAATCTAAATTAATTATATGTAAAAGATGTTTTACAGTTTTTAGTAATATTCCTTGTAAATTCAAACTATGGGGTATTAATGGGTTAAAAAAACATAAAAATGTTGTGGAAAACATAAACTTGGAAGACCTGTAATGTTTGATAACGGTGATGACGATACTATTTATTTTAAAAATTTTAAAAGATCTCAACGAATACCTATAGTAATTTATTCTGATTTTGAATGTTATTTAAAACCTATAATAAACAACCAAGACATTAAAACTAAGACATTGATAACTCATAAACATAAACCTATGAGTTATGCATTTTACGTAAAAATAGATTATGACATTATACCTAAATATTTAATAAAAAAATATAAAATTCCAACAAAACTTCATGTTTATAGAAATCGTGATGCCGAAAAACATTTCATAAAGACAATGATAGATATAGGTTCAAAAGTGTGTAATTTTTATAAGATAAATATACCCATGGACAAATTAACTGTTGATGAAGAGCATAAATTTCAAAATACTAGATTATGTGAATGCTGCTTCAAATCATTTAAAAACGATAATTTATTTAAAGTAAGAGATCATAATCATTTTACAGGACGTTTTAGATCAGCTGTTTGTTTAAATTGTAATTTTGAATTAACTAATGTTTCATTTGTTCCAATATACTTTCATAACTTAGTCTATGACAGTCATTTTATTGTTCATGAACTTGGTTGTAATGAAAATGATATTCATGTAATACCTAATTCATCAGAAAAATATATATCATTTAGTAAAACTATTCAAGATAAATTCAATATAAAATTTATTGACACATTTCGTTTTATGTCAGAGTCTCTTAGTTCACTAGCTGATAATTTATCTGAAGACAAAACTAGATTTAGAAAAACATTAAAAATATTTTCTTTGTCGACATTAAATTTAGTTACACGAAAAGGTGTGTTTCCTTATGAATATATTGACCATCCTAATAAATTAAATGAAACTTGTTTACCACCAAAACAGTTTTTTTTATAATTCATTAAAAGATGAAGATATTAGTGATGAAGATTATGCACATGCTCATAAGGTTTGAAAAAAATTTAATATAAAAACATTAGGAGAATATAGTGACTTATACTTAGCAACAGATGTATGTTTACTTTCTGATGTTTTTGAAAATTTTAGAGATCTTTGTTTACAAACACTTAAACTCGATGCTTCACATTTTATGACCGCTCCAGGATTTGCATTCGATTGTATGTTAAAACATACTAATGTTAAATTAGAACGGCTTAAACAGTATGATATTCAAATTTTTCTGGCGAACGGATTACGTGGTGGAATTTTTCATTCAGTTAAAAGACATGTAAAAACTAACATTCCTAATATTCAAAATATTAATTATATTTCAAACAAACCTATAACGTGGTTAGCTTACTTGGACTGTGTAAATCTATATGGAAAATCAATGCTATCTGCTTTACCTCATAAAAATTTTGAATGGTTTAACGATTTGACAATAGATATAACACAAATTGAAGATGATGCTGAATATGGTTATATTTTAGAAGTAGATGTTATTTATCCAAAACAATTACATGACAATCTAAATGATTTCCCATTTTTACCTAAGAATAAATGTCCTGCCAATTCAAAAGTAAAAAAACTATTAACAACATTAGAGTCGAAATTTAATTATGTAGTTCACTATAGAAATTTGAAACAGGCCATCGTTAATGGATTAAAAGTGAAAAAAGTTCATAGGATTCTACGTTTTTCACAATCTCGTTGGATGGCACCATATATAAATTTATGTACAAATATGAGGGTTAAGTCAAGGAATGAGTTTGAGCGACAATTCTGGAAACTGTTAGTGGAATAGTGTCTATGGAAAATGTATGGAAAATGTAAGAAAACGTATGTCAATGTTTCTAGTATCTAACGAAAAAAAAGCACATCGATTAATGTCGAAAACAACATTTAAAGATCGAACTATATACACAAAAAATTTAATGGCCATTCATATGAATAAGGAAAAAATTAAATTTGATAAGCCTATTTATGTAGGATTTGCAATATTGGATATTTCAAAGTCAAGAATGTATGATTTTCATTATAATGTAATGAAAAATATGTATAGAAATAAAATTAACATTGTGTATTCAGATACTGATTCGTTAGTTTACGAAATACGAACTTCCAACTTTTTCGATGACATAAAACGAAAATTATTTTCTTACTTTGATACTTCAAATTATCCGAAAAATCACTATTGTTCTAGTGATCGTAGAAAAAATCAATCAGGTTATTTTAAAGACGAATTAAAATCTGAAATCTTATTAGTATTTATTACTTTACGTCCTAAACTCTATGCATACAGGGGCGTCATTTGGGGGGGGGGCAGACTATGGCAAATGCCCTACTCTAAAAATTTTTAAAAAGTCGGCAATTCTTTGTCCGATGATCAAATGCTAAAATCGGTTAATACTAAATAGTAAATTTGTATTTACTATTTTATACTCAGAAATCAGATAATATTATTTTCTTTTAAATACACATTCACGATTTATTAATATGTTGGGAAACACTGGCTCCTCCTCAACTTACGACAATCGTTATTACGCGAAATACTTCTATGGAATATCTAGAAAAATTCTAAAAATAGATATACAACAAATTGTTTGTGTTGATAATATCGATCGCCGATTGCCGACTTCCACGATCTAATCATTAACTACTAACTAGTATTATTAGTATTTAACTGGTATAATAATATTTCATCTGTTCTCTGGTATTACTACTATTAATGTTATTAGTTATTACTTTATACCGTGCTTTATACCTTAGAATATTCATATCTGAATTATTATTTTGTAATTAAATTATTAAAACATTAAGTTTAAAATGAGTGAAGTTTCGAATTCTAAAGTTTCTTCAAAAAAAAGAAAACGAATAAAACTAGAGTGTTTGATTTGTGGCAGTGTATTTGACGATGACTATCGTAGCAAACATGAAAATAACATACAAGGAGGAAAACGTGTACGGGTAAAGCATGTCGGAGCACCAAATAATCCTTTCGACTTAGCTCGACAAATTTCCAAACACAAGTAATTATTAAATAATTTTACTTTTATAACCTACTTGGCTTCTTTAATTATTTATATTATGTATTTTTATTATATTTCTTAATTATTTTATGATTTATATTTTATTTCAGATTAATAAAGAGTGATCTTACATCTGAGTTAATGGTAAATTTAATTTATTTAATACCTATTTATTTATTTTTTTGAAATTTTTTATAAATTAATTAATTTATAACTGAATTATTAGATATTACAAATTTTAAAAAATAAATGAAGTATATTTTATAATTACTTAAAATTTAATTGATGATTACTTTATTATGTGTATGCCATGTAGTCAGAACATCATGCATTTAATTTTAATGTGGAATTATTTTATAATTTGTTTCAGACTGAAGAGACTGATACTGATCTTAAGTCTAGCAAAGAGGAATGTCCTATTTTCCCTAATACTACATGTGATAAAAAAAATTCAGAATTCTCCTATGTCAGTTCTATCAGAAACAATTACATCTGGATCAATGGTAAATTTAATTATATCTATAAGTAATACCTCTGTGACTGTGAATCTGTAGTTTCTCTTTGTAAAACAGAAACATTAGGTATCTAAAATTTCATTAAAGCCACTATTTTAAAAAAAAAATTAAAAATGTAAATTTTAAGTTTATATATTAAAAATAATATTCTATTCACTCATGTAATATTTTTAGGGATTTAAAAATGAAATTCCATTTGATTTATCATTGACAAAAAATGATCCTCCTGCTCAACCAGAACTTGCAGCATTTCCATTAACCAATAAAAGACATTTTTCTTCATCTTGGTATAGTTTATATCGTTGGATTGAATACTCTATCATTAATGATTCAGTCTATTGTTTTCCGTGCAGACATTTTACTGCTCACATGATTTCACCTGGAGAAGTTAAAGGTAACATTCCATTCATAGATTATGGCTTAAAATGCTGGAAAGAACCAAGAAAAAAATTCACTAGCCATTCTCATAATAAAAGACATATTATTTGTATGGAGCGTTGGAATGACTATATGTTAATCAGAAATAATAATAAAAAATCAATTTCTCATTCTCTAAATGTAGCTAGAGTACAAGATATAACTGAAAACCGTAAACATATTATGTTTTTACTTAAAGCTACACTCTTTCTTGCTAAACAAGGTTTAGCATTTAGGGGACACAATAAAACTGACAATTCCAATAATAAAGGCAATTTTATTCAATTATTAGAAATGTTTGCTGACGAATCACTGGCAGTTAAACTTAAGTCAAGATATGGACACTATACATCCCCAGAGTATCAGAATGATTTAATTCACATTATAGCTAGTTGTACTAGAAAAAATATTCTTAGTAAAATATCATCTATTGGTGTATATACAATATTAGTAGATGAAACCAAAGATATTTTTTTCAAAAAAAATAATTACAAATAGAAATAATATAGGTACATATTTATGTATAAAAATTACAGTTTTCTAACATCATCGCTAAACGGGTTATAAGTTATAATCTGATCATGTAAAATTAAACAATAAGCTGTAGTTTTCTCAGGAATAACCGTATCCGTTTCAAATTCTACTCGTAGGTCTATGGTCGATGATTTTACGTTATCATTCTGATGCGATAAATCGACAACGAAGATTGGAACATATGTTTGAAAAACATTTTTAGATAACAATGGTTCAGAATAATCTCTCTCGTAATACGATTTTTGAAAGTCTGTATAGGCTTTATACAGTAAGCTGATGGTATTTTTTTTTAAAATCAGCACGAAAGTTTTCATATGGAAACACTTCAGAATTTAAGTGTACTTTAAGATTTTTTTAGTTGGCAGTGGTCAAAGCGCCCAGCGTCGTTTTCTATATTTTTTTTTCTATCTGTTTGTAATCCAAACAAAATAAATCTAGGTTTTTCAAGCAAGCTGCTAGACTTTATCGTCCATGAATGTGAAGTATTTCTAGGTAGTACAGGATATTCACATAGATCCCAGGTTCTGAACGCACATGATAACGTTTTACGTGAATCTATCACTTTCAACAGTTTTAATTTTTATTTATCATTAACTCTGATTATAGGCATCTTCCATATCACTTTAATCAATTCAATCGTAATTTTTTTATTTTTTTCAACGTTTTCGGGGGTTACGGTTTGCGTCATACGTAATGTGTCTAAATCGGTAGATGAGCGATTTAAAATCAGTTGTTGATTGCAATTTAGTAATATTTTTTTATAATCTTCTCAAAATCCGAATAAATGTTTTAGAGGTATACAACCGGTAAATACATCGTTGCTCATAAAAGTTTTATTATCTTCGCCGTCCATGCCCGAGTCCCAAGCACAATTGTCTAACGTATTCAAGTCACTTGGTGTATATGAACAGTATGCTTTCAGGCAAGACGAGACTCCGGGTGATTTCAATTTTTGTATTTCTATTCCGTTTATTTCATATCGCATTTCGGAGAATAAAAATGTCAAACCATTATTCGAAAAACGTACGTCTCCTTCAGCTTCGTAAGGTTTTCTTAGCTTTCCTTCAATGTAAATATAACTTTCACACGGTAGAGTGTAAGATTCCATATTTTGAATATTTATTCTAATTTCATCATTGTATGAAAAAGACGTGTTTGAATACGGCGTGAACGAATGATATTGCATTTGAGTTATTTTACAATCGTCGACATAACCGGCCGTTACATCTAAATATGTGTCATCCATTATTGTAGTGAACGAAGAAAATCTAAGTTATTTTTCGTGAGCTTGAACTCGTTGTTTTTCGGTTTAGATTTAGGTTTTGACTTCTTAACTGCAGTCACTTTAATGACGGGTTTTTTTATTGCAGTAGTATTTATATTTAACTTAAGCGCCATCTTATCCGTGTGTTATTTGTAATCGAATCGTAATTGGTTCACCACGTAAATTTATCAATCGATCTTTATGATCTTTTAGTATGATTTCAACTTTACTTATAGAAGTAGTATTAAGACCATAAAAAACTAAATGTCTAGGCACTTCAACAATTGTATAGCTCACAGCAACAGTCGGATAAAATTCATGTATAATCTGGCTCGGCGATCCGTCACAAAATGAGTCGGTTATTAAGTTGCACTCTATTTTTATACAGTTTATTTTCATTATGTTGACTGTATTTTCAGATTCGTGTGTAGTACCAGTAGTATATACAACATTTCTAAATCCTAATAATGTTGCTATACTGTTTTCGATTGAAAAGTCAATCTCATGGCTACAGGATATCATACACTTTAACGTGTTACCATCTAATTTTAATTCGAAAAAAGTTATATAGTCTGGCTTCATCTTGTTTATAACAAACTCTAAATCTTCCAACTCATACGTTCCAGTAGGTATAATTACGTTTTCAACTTGTCCAATCATATTCCGAAAACCTATGGTATTGCAACCAGGTTCTATGTTTGGAATTGAATTATTTGTTAGCAAGCTCAAAAGACATATTTGTGCTGTATTTTCTACCTCTATGGGCGGAAAAAAATCGCATGACAGTTCACTCGAGTTCCCGTTTAACGTTATCGTGTACATGATAAAATTTGTATACACAAGTGTCCACAGTTTGATGTATTAAATCTCTGCTCTGTGTTATAATTGTAATTAATATCGCATCCTTGAAAATATTTCTGTACTTCTAGCGGAGGTGCTAAATTTCCAAAGCTGTCGTAATATTTTACTTTTTTCCGATTTTTTTATACGCTACCCAATGCGTACCTGTACCGTTTTCAATGTCCAAATTAACAATCGCCGATTCACATCGTTTAGGACGAACGGGCAACTTATCTCTAGTAAACACGCCGATGAAATGTGGTATTTTCAACAAACGCGCGATTTTTATAAGTTCGAAATCGTACAACGCTCTCTTGGGTAACGTAGATATTAGTTTTTTTTCGTTTTTACTCTCCCACCACCATTTTTATATGGTGTGATATATAGATCATCGCCTATTTTATACGAGTTGCCTTTATATGGTGTCAGGTACAAACCACTTCCCAAATTTGATGGAACGTTCCTCTTAAATTCATTAGCCACCTTAACAACGTTGGCAACTCCACCAGTCAGAACGCCTAGAGCTGATAAGCCGGCGAAAATCGGAATAAGTGGTAATACACCGCCTTTTTTCGGAATTTTTACTATTCTCGGAACTTTTGTCTTTGTAGATTTAAATGTTTTTCGTGCGACGGCTACACACTTTTTTGTTAATTTCATTACATTTTTTTCACCGAAATTTTTCTTTAAAACGTTAGTAGGATATAAATAGCGGTTCTGCTGCCCCCGCGCACCTCCCCCCCCCGCCCTCGTCTCGTCCCTGTCTCGTCCTTCTACTACGTCATGTCTCGTCCTTCCCCCCCCCCCTACCCCGCCCACGTCTCGTCCTTCTACACCATCATGTCTCGTCCTTCCCCCCCACCACCCCGCCCTCGTCTCGTCCTTCTACTACGTCATGTCTCGTCCTTCCCCCCCTACCCGCCCACGTCTCGTCCTTCTACACCGTCATGTCTCGTCCTTCCCCCCTCCCACCACCCCGCCCTCGTCTCGTCCTTCTACTACGTCACCGTATGTCTCGTCCTTCTGCCCCGTCGCCGTATGGATCGTCCTCCCCCCACGCACATCTCCACCCTCACCACCACCTGTTGTCATATATATAATTGTACACAGCATATTATTGTACATGGCATATTATTGTACACATATATTTATTTTGGAATTTATACATTTTAATGTGTTCACTTAAAATATTTGCAAAAAATATATAATATTCTGGGATAGAATCGAACCGGTATATGTACAAACTTAACCAAACATATTTTACCCACTTCGACTCTATCCCATTGAGAGATATTAACAAAACTGATATATTTAAAGAAATATAATATGGGTCATATAAAAACTATAGTTGCTCATTTGCAAAGATCTATATAATAACACCACACCTACTAGCGGGTGGCGCCACTAAACATTTTCGAAAATCAGATTTAAAGAAATATAATATGGGTCATATAAAAACTTATTAAGGTAGATGGTCATTTTCAAAGATGCATATAATAACATGACACCTACTAGCGGGTGGCGTCACTATACATTTTCGAAAATCAGATATATTTAAAGAAATATAATATGGGTCATATAAAAACTTATTAAGGTAGATGGTCATTTTCAAAGATCCACACCTACTAACGGGTGGCACCAGTGCCGCGCCACTATACATTTTCGAAAACCAGATACATTTAAAGAAATATAATATGGGTCACATGAAAAACTATAGATGCTCATTTGCAAAGATGTATATAATAACACTACACCTACTATCGGGTGGCGGCACTAAACATTTTCGAAAATCTGACGCCACTAAACATTTTCGAAAATCAGACGCCACTATACATTTTCGAAAACCAGATACATTTAAAGAAATATAATATGGGTCTCAATGATCATTTTTGAAAACTAATATCAAGATCGCATTTTAAGAAAAAGACGGGTATTTTTCAAAGTAAAAAGGTACACCCCCTATTAGTGGGGTTGTTAGGTACATTTTACGAAAAGCAAACATAGTTTTCGATTATTCAGTGTTATATTTACCGCGTACAAGGCAGTACAAGATTTCTTCAGCTAACGAAAAATTCAACAAGTCCAAGCTGTTAAACGTAAGTATTTGGTTTTACAATAATAATTAAAATATTTTATAAGTATACATAATCTAATTCTTAGATGACGAACAACTACAATGAATTCGATATTCAAGAAATAATCAACGAATCGCCGATATTCCCGTCATCAATGATAGAAAGTACGACTATTCCATATAGTCCCATAGTAAGTTATTAATTTTAAAAATTATTTTTTTTTTTGAAATTAAATGAATTGTTATTATTTAGACTCCACCGGAAGCTTTTTCCCCTGACATGTTCCCGTCATCAATGATAGAGAGCATAAATGTTCCATATAGTGCAATAGTAAGTTATTAATTTTAAAATTTTTTTTTTTGAAATTAAATTAATTGTTATTATTTAGACTCCACCGGAAGCTTTTTCACCTGACATGTCCCCATCGCCAAGCATGTTACACATGCTTCCGTTGAAGACTCCTTGCGAGTTTCACAATTTGATTATCGGGGTTATTAAACAATGCGAGATCAAGTCTTCTTCCTGGGGTGACGATGAGGACGAAAATCACGCGCTGAATATGGCTATGGAGCGGTATGAAAATACCATCACCGCCGCTTCCGACGACGACTGGGGGGGTAACGAAGAAGAAAATGTTAGGTTAAATAACCTTATGGATATTTATGGTATTTAGGAATTGTAATACAAACATTTTTTTCATTTATATAATTGACTTATTATTTTAACTTAGTATTTAAATATTTCAAACATTCTGGTTAAAATAGTATATGAAAACGGTTCTCTACGAATATAAACCTTGCCATTTATTGTTACAATGGGTAATGTATTATGCGATCGCCATATAATGCAGGTGTTTTTAGGTCGTCCCATAAGACGATGGTCATTGTCAAGGACACGCACCCTGTTCGCCACGCCTATTGCGGGTGAGTATGGCTCCACCCTATAACATATTGGCTGAGATAAACAAATAATATTTTAGTAAAAACACGGATTTACCCCCTCCCCCACCAAAAAAAAAAAACACTGAGATTTCTGGGCACTTGCTCTGTTGTCCACCATTGCAGGATCATTATGCCACAGTTCTTTGTACGAACACCTGGCCTTTGGTACACTTCTGCTCTTCGTTATTACATTTTATAAGTTTTATATTTTTTAACGTTATATATTTCATCATGTATAAATGCCAGCAGTGTGCCTCGGTTTTTAAGTTAAAAAAAAGTTTAGATAGACATGAAAAATTACATACTGGTATACTTTACCGATGCACAGTATGTGCAAAAACATTCAAAGACGAATCCAACTTGAGGAGACATTTGAAAAAAGTTCACGGTATTTATACAATTTTTTTTTTTATTTTCTATACTTTCAATATTAATTTATCTGTAATATTTTTCTAAGCTATCCTTCACGCACCCGCTACATTGAGTCCTCAACGAGAGAGTGTTATTAAGTATGCACCTCGTATTAACCGACCTGCTGTTCCAACCGACAGTTCAAACATAATGTCAGATGATGACATTTGTATGGCTGCCATGGCCAACTTTGAACAAGAACAGGAGGATCGAGAATACTGTATTGAAATTGCACCGCAAATTTTTGTTCCTGATATTCAGGCTGGTTGTTCAAACATAATGTCTGATGACGACATTTGTATGGCAGCCATGGAAAATTTTGAAAAAGAAGTGCAGAACGTTAATAAAGGTTAGTGTTATTTATTACGATCGAATTAATTAGATTTTTTTTTTTTTTAAAAAAAAAAGACTGCGATTTTATTTGTCCACCTTGGATTAACAATTTTTTTTTTTAAATTTAAGATTCTTATACTACCGGTGTTAATGGTAAACGCGTTTCCACCGCCAACACCTCATCCGCTGTTAGGTCGAAAAAAAAGCGTATACATTTTGTACAATCCCCCGGTTTTGTAGAAATCTCAGCCTCTAAAGCCCGAACAGTTGTGTGGTACTATGCTAAAAATACGGGGGGTATCCAAAATTATACTGACTTTCTCCGCTCTCTCGAATCCGAATTAAAGCAGTTGTTAAAAACACGAGTACAGGAGCATCCTATTAAGTTCAATTTAAAGCTTGAGGCCAGCTAAAGTATTCCATCAGTGCCTAATTCAATGGAGAATAGGGCATTTAAAACATCTGCGGTCGAGATTTTTGTAGAGAGCGATATTTCGACAATAATACAGGGGGCGTATGATAAATTGTTAAGTGAAAACGAAACATACGCAAGTAGAGGGAGCGGTTTACATTAGAAAGCATAGACGGGTTAATGTTGACTATATATAAATATATGCCGATGGGAGGATCGTCATACATACAGTTGCCTGCGTTTATTGATAGGAAACGGGCCACTATTAACCCTCAAAATGTAGACCAGCAATGTTTCAAGTGGGCGATTCTCGCGAGATATGTAACGGGGCCGGTGGCATGTCGTGTCGGTGACAATTATAGACAACATGAAGGCAAGTATAATTTCGAAGGCATTTCCTTTCCAACGCCTTTATCTGATATAAAAAAATTCGAAAAAAATAATACACGCGTGTCCATAAATGTTTACGGCCTTGAAAAAAAATTTATTCCGACAAAAAAATATCCGACTTACAATGTATACCCAATTCGTGTAGTTGATGAGGAGAAGTCGGACCATTTTGACTTGCTTTTTACAACGAGTGATGACAACTCGCACTACACGTATATAACTAGTTTGTCGCGACTCGTACGGTCGCAAAAAACTAGATATGAACATTCGGTATATTTTTGTAAGCGATGTTTTTGTACTTTTGATAATAGACTACTAAAGTTCAAGTGTAATGGACGTGAGGCGTTGGAAGAGCACAAATTATTCTGTGGGGTACATAAGCCTATTTTTCCGGAAATGCCAAAAGAGGGGGAATGTACAAATTTTAAAAAATGGAAAAATACCGTTAGACAACCATTTGTTATTTACGCTGATTTCGAGGCCTTATTAGTGAAAACGGACGAGGTAAAGGGTGGAAATACAAAAATTATTCAGAAACATGAGGCGATGAGCTACGGATTTTTGGTTAAGGCAAGCGATGACGTGCCGACGGAGCTCATCGAAGAATATGAAATACCTACAGTGCCGGTAGTATACAGAGGCGATGAACAACATGAGGACGTAGCAAAATGTTTTGTTGAGGCTATAGTTGCGGTCAGTTGGAAAATTGAAAAGTTAATGAAAACTAACATTCCTTTGACCATGACCGCAGAGGAAGAAAAAGCACATCAAGAGTGTAATACGTGTAATTTGTGTAACTGTATTTTAGTCAGTGGCGAAAAAGTTAGAGATCATAATCATCTGAACGGCAAATTTAGGCAAACTTTGTGTTCAAAGTGTAACTTAGAGTTACAACAGCCTAAATTTGTACCGGTATTTTTTCATAATCTTTCCAACTATGACTCGCATTTCATAGTCACTGAACTTGGATTTGATACTGAAAGCATATCCGTTATTCCGAATAGTGAAGAGAAATTTATATCTTTTACAAAACATATAAGTAGTAAGTTCACTATTCGGTTTATCGATACGTTCAGGTTTATGGCGTCTAGTTTATCGTCTCTGGCTGAAAACTTAATTACACAAAATTTCGAAAACTTCCGTGAGACAGCTAAACATTTTGTCCGCGAAGATATGCCTCTTGTTACTCGGAAAGGTGTTTACCCGTACGAGTACACAGATAGTTGGGACAAGTTGGATGAGTCATGTTTACCGGGGGAGGATGATTTTTATAGTACACTAACCGAGTCGGGGATTAATGAGGAAGATTTCAAGCACGCGAAGGCGGTCTGGGACAACTTCAAGCGCAAGACGTTGGGCGAGTACAGCGATTTATATTTAAAAATCGATGTTTTGTTGCTGGCCGACGTTTTTGAAAACTTCCGTGACGTTTGCATGTCCAAGGATAATTTGGACACAGCCCACTATTACACAGCACCAGGCCTGAGCTTTGATGCGATGTTAAAGTATACAGGTCAAA
Source organism: Aphis gossypii (assembly GCF_020184175.1). Classification (NCBI taxonomy): domain Eukaryota; kingdom Metazoa; phylum Arthropoda; class Insecta; order Hemiptera; family Aphididae; genus Aphis; species Aphis gossypii. Next base: position 64,248,956 of record NC_065533.1, read on the forward strand.
AATTAGAACTTTTGTCTGATTACGATATGTTGCTGATGTTTGAGAATGGTCAGTACATCAATATTATTTTTGTAAAAAATGTTTTTATAATAATTTATATAATTAATTTTTAGGTATTCGTGGTGGTCTGGTTCAAGCGAGCATGCGATATGCAAAAGCCAATAATTTAAAGTCCCCGAATTATGACGAAACGAAGGAGAAATCTTGGTTGGTGTATCAAGATTGTAAGTATAATTTTATATACATTTTTATACATTTTTTTTAACAATTTTTTAAACTTTAATAGGTAACAACTTGTACGGTTATGTAATGTCGGAGTACATGCCGTATGGTAATTTTAACTGGGTTGAGCCAAATTTAGACGGTTTGAGCGATTTAACTCCCAAATCGGCTAGAGGCCGTGTATACGAAGTAGATATATCATACCCGAAACACTTGCACGATAAGCATAATGATCTGCCATTCCTACCACAAAATAGTATACCACAAGGCTCAAAAGTGCGGAAACTTATGGCGACGTTTGAGCCTAAGGTAAACTATATTGTGCATTATAGGAATCTGCAGCAGGCAATCGATAACGGGTTGATAGTTGAAAAGGTAAATATTTAATTTTACATTATTTTAAAATAAATGTTTTAACTTTTTTTTTTTTTATAGGTACATAGAGTCTTGGAGTTTAGCCAGTCGGATTGGCTGGCCAAGTATATTCAGTTAAATACCGATATGAGAAAGAAGGCCAGAAATGATTTTGAAAAAGATTTTTTCAAGCTCATGAATAATGCGATTTTTGGTAACTACTGTTAAACTTTTTAAAACTTTTTAAAACTTTTTTTCAACTTTTTTTTCAACTTTTTTTTTTTTAACTTTTTTTTTTTTTACAGGGAAAACGATGCAATCTAAACGCAAGGAAATAAAAATGGAGTTGGTATCATGCGAGCGCCGACTCCAAAAACTGATAAATAAAACTACATTTAAACATTGTACAAGATATAGCGATACCCTTAGCGCTGTTACTTTAGCAAATAAAATAATCAAATTTGATAAACCTATATATATTGGTAAAAATTTACTTTATATTTTTATATTTTATATTTTATATTATACATTGATCAATAAATTTTTATTTTTTATTTTCTATAGGATTCGCGGTATTGGACATTAGCAAAACTTTGATGTATGATTATCATTATAATGTGATGCAGAGGCACTATGGTGAAGACATTACGCTTATGTATACTGACACAGGTAAATGTATATTAAAACTATTCTCTTGTGTATTTATTAATTAATATCATTATTACAGATTCACTAGTGTATCACATTATGACTGATGATTTTTACTCTGACTTGTTGGAAAATCCAAACTTGATGGATAGGTTAGACACGGCAGACTTGCCATCTAACCATCCGTGCTATACAACAGCACGTAAAAAGGTGCCAGGTTTTTTTTCTGACGAGTCAAAGGGTGATATTATATCAGAGTTTTGTGCGTTGAGGGCGAAATCTTATGCATATAAGATTCACTCATCAAATACGTCCGATACTGCAGGAAGGGAGAGTATTAAAGCTAAGGGGGTCCGACGTCATGTGGTTAAGAATCACATGACTTTAGAGGACCACAGAAAATGTCTGTTTGGGGAAGCCGGTGTGAAGGCTTACCAAGAAAATGTGTCTATTAGATCATTTAAGCACAAGCTGTTGACAATCAAAACAAATAAATTGACGTACAACAGTTATGATGATAAGCGGGTTGTGCTATATGATAAAATAAACACACTAGCTCATGGACACTACTGTATAGAGTAAGTTATCATAATTATATTTAAAAAATAATTTTACTAATTTTACTTATAATTTTATAGAAAAGATGAATCTGAGTATTGGCCTGGACTCGATTTGTTGGTGCATTCTGATGGCGAGCCATGGACAGATTCAGAAAAAGAATTACATAGATTGCTTGTACAGTGTTTAATGGAATAGTTATACCCTCCATTTTTGTAAACTGTTTATTTATAAAACCATGTTATTTGTTTGATGTATATATATATATAATTAATTATGTTGTAGTATGTTTCGGATAAAATGAATGTAAATATAAAACAATGTTAAAATGTAAATATTATTATATTTGTTAAAAAATTATGTTACAATAATAAATGTTAAAATATTATGTTAAAAAAATTATTATGTTACAATAATAAAATGTTAAAATATTATGTTAAAAAAATTATGTTACAATAATAAATGTTATAATATTATGTTAAAAAAATTATTTTACAATAATAAATGTTAAAAAAATTATGTTACAATAATAAGTGTTAAAATATAATATTTTTATGTTCACTCCTTAGGTTTCTTAATTTCAGCGATATTTTCTGCATCATTTTCTACAAGGTCAGATATTTGAGATTTCATGTAGTCCACATTATCTTCGAGATCAGATACTTTAAATTTAAATTTCGGTTAATTGTTCGATATTTGATAATTTTAGTTCAATAATCTTAGTGTTATTTTCAAGTTGACTCATTTTTTGATTTAATTCAAATCTAATTATTTTTATAGAGTCATCGAGTTTAGAAATAGTTTTTTAGTTTCACCAGCTTGTGAACTACCAAACACATTCATGACTAAAATTATTTTTAAAAAGTATATTACCATATCATGAACATTATTCGGCGATGATTTTTGTTGAGCGCATTTCTTGTCTATGTACTGAACAATCTCATGATATTGTTTCATAACTAACGGAACGGAAAATACTTCTTTTCGCACGATGGTCTCGAATATACATTTTTCAAGATATTGAAGACGCATAAGATCCGCCCGATTCAACAACACTCTGCAGCCCTCACGATTTTTTGCTTCCATAACTAGTACATTTTCTCCGCTGTAAATCATACTCGATAGTTTATTTTTTTCATCTTCATAAAATATTATTCGCTTATACTTATGTGTGTGTGGCTAATATGAACGATAATATATTTCCCATATATGAGAATATTTTTTTCATAAGATCAACAGTAATAAGCACATACCGAGAAGAAGTTAACACATGAACAACGACTTGAAATTTTTCACTAGGATCAATACCGATTTGTAAAAACTTACGGGCTGCAAAGTCGATTGTATAGCTTAAAGAATCAATGAGTTCAGCTGGTGGTGAAGGTGGTACATAAGTATATCTTCTTTTTGTAGAAGGAAGTGTTATCAGCGATTGAGCCAGCCATATTAAATCACTTATAAAAATAATAAACACTGAAAAAAGACTTAGAGGACGGTCGCGAAGTGCAAGTGTTAAATAGTATAAGGCTGAAGATAGACTGAATGATGGTCTGCACACGTGCAGGCAAGTGTTTGTTAAATTCGAGACATTATTAGGTGGGGTGAAAATTATTAGGTAGGGATAAGGGCTTTAATATATACAGATTGCATGTTAAAATCATATATGTATACAATAATATGATGTGTACAATAATATGCTGTGTACAATAATATGCTATGTACAATTATATATATGATAACAGGTGGTGGTGAGGGTGGAGATGTGCGTGGGGGGAGGACGATCCATACAGCGACGGGGCAGAAGGACGAGACATACGGTGACGTAGTAGAAGGACGAGACGAGGGTGGGGTGGTGGGAGGGGGGAAGGACGAGACATGACGGTGTAGAAGGACGAGATGTGGGCGGGGTGGTGGGAGGGGGGAAGGACGAGACATGACGGTGTAGAAGGACGAGACGAGGGCGGGGTGGTGGGGGGGAAGGACGAGACATGATGGTGTAGAAGGAGGGGTCGAGGGCGGGGTGGTGGGGGGAGGACGAGACATGACGTAGTAGAAGGATGAGACGTGGGCGGGGTAGGGGGGGAAGGACGAGACATGACGTAGTAGAAGGACGAGACAGGGACGTGACGAGGGCGGGGGGGAGGTGCGCGGGGGCAGCAGAACCGCTATTTATATCCTACTAACGTTTTTAGTTGCTTTTACCGCTGCTTTAAACCCACAACCACCACCAACTTTACGTTTAGCCTTCATGGCGGTAGTCACACCCCAAGCTACAGCTTTTTTTTTTAAACCAGAATCTTTCGATTTCAACCTTTCCTAGGCTCGCTGTTTTAATATTATATGATCAACTTCGTTACGATCGGCGAAAAAGTATGCGATATCGTGGTCTCTACACGCAGCGTCTAACGTGTTTATACCTTTATCACCACTAACTAAACGTTTTTTCAATTTTGTACCAGGTCCACAGTATTGATAACCTACAAAAAAAAAATTAAAATATTATTATTATTATTTTTATGATAATATCGGATTTAATAAACTTACCAGGTACGTGAAGTTCGACCGGTAATTTGTTTATAAGCGTGTTAATAAGCCCGCCACCTTTATTCTTGTTGCTTCTTCGAGCGAGTGACATTGTGTACTGATGACATTCTCATCACAATATAGATATTTATATCAAAATGAAATTCATTAAACAAGAAACCGAGCTTACAGTTGAGAACCTAGATCCACCTACCTTTCTACCTAATAAGATACGTGCGCTTATTGTGGGTCCGTCCGGCTGTGGAAAAACGAATTTAATGTTTGCATTATTAACTAATATAAATGGAATAAGATTTCACAACGTTTACATATATTCGAAAACTCTGGATCAACCGAAATATAAAATGTTGAGTAATATCTTATCAGATATCGAAGGAGTACAATTATTTACGTTCTACGAAAACGAACAAGTTATTGAACCTGAAAAAGCCCTATCAAACTCTGTGTATATTCTAGACGATATTTTGACAGAGGGGCAAGGAGTATGTAGATCAATCTTTGCAAGGGGAAGGCATAACCTTATAGATGTGTGCTATCTAGCTCAGAGTTATTCAAGAGTACCAAAACAACTTTTGCGTGATAACGCTAATCTTATCGTTTTATTTAAACAAGATGAAACTAATTTAAAACATGTTTACATGGAGCATTGCTCTGGTGATATGTCGTATACAGAATTTAAAGATTTCTGTACATCGTGTTGGCGTAAAGGCAGATTTGAGTTTATCGTAATAAACAAAGAGTGTGAACGCGATAATGGGCGTTATCGTCACGGCTTCGATACGTTTGTTATTATATAAACTTACGTTTTTTAAAAAACATCTCATTCACGATCATGGACGCCAGTGGTGAAGTACTCGAAGAATTGATAAAAGCAAAAGAAAATATTAAACGAAAATACTGCATTAAAACAAGGAAAAGCCGATATTCAATCGATAGTAACAGAAACATTTAAACCGATTATCGATCCGTTGAACGAAATACAAAAATCTACTTTGGATAAAACTATAGACAACACTGAAGATTTACATTTTTATCAAATACATGAATTGTTAGATTCATACAGCATAGACAAGACCTATGGTCCTAAATTACAGCCTAATAAAACGGTACGTTTAGGTAAAAAAGAAATCAAACTTGTCGGAAATACGATAATTGTTGATGATACTACATACCCATTAACACAGGGTCTCTGTAGTTTAATATTTTCAAAAGCCCCGAAATTATATACCGAAAACGATTTAAAAACATATAAATCTATATTAATTCAAACATCAGCTCATTTAACGTCAAACAGCAAACAAATTAAAAAAGGCGGTAATAAATACAGAGATATAATCACAACATTATTTCCATCTGGTAGTGGACTATCTGTACAATTACAGAAACATACACTTCAATATTGGAACGATCCGAATGAATTAGTTTCCCGTTTAAAACTACTATTAGCATCAAAAGCTGCTGGCAATACTGGTGTTTCCAACGAAATACTATCAATTTTCGAAGAATTACGCGAAGCTGGTTACATAAAACGTATACCAAATGTCTAAGCGAGATATCGCATTTGAACTACACAAACCTGCTAGAAAAAATTACATAAGACGTATAGTTAATGTATACGGAAAAAATGATCTATGGCAAGCTGATCTGGTTGAAATGATACCATATTCGAAAAAAAATAAAGGTTACAAATATATTCTATGCGTCATAGACTGTCTTACGAAATTTGCATGGGCGATAGCATTAAAATCAAAAACTGCTAAAGAAGTTTCAAATGCAATGTCGAAAATACTACTCAAACGTTCACCAAAACTACTACAGCTTGATAACGGAAAATAATTTTATAATACAACATTCGATAAATTGACGAAAAAGTATAACATACACAAATATTCAACGTATAGCACCATGAAAGCATTCATTGTAGAACGTTTTAACCGTACATTAAAAGAAAAAATGTTTAGAGAGTTTACTGCACGAGGTTCATACAATTGGATTTCTATTTTACCTTCATTGATTAATGAGTATAATAATACAAAACATAGAACAATAAGGATGACTCCGACACAAGCTGATTTAGATCCAACATCAGTTGAAATAAAAACACGCAAAATTATTAATAGAAAAAATAGTTTAAAAATTGGTGATTACGTTCGTATAAGTACATATAAAAGTGTATTTACAAAAGGTTATTTACCAAGTTGGTCTGCGGAAATATTCAAAATTATCAAAATTAATCAAACCATGCCTATTACATATCAATTACAAGATTATACAGAAAAACCAATTGCTGGCTGTTTTTACTCTGAGGAAATATGTAAAACAAATTACCCAAACGAATATTTAATCGAAAAAATTATTCGTAGGAAGGGGAAACAGATATTTGTAAAGTGGCAGGGGTTTGACAATACACATAATAGTTGGATAAATATAAGTGACACCAGGGGCGTAATTAGGGGGATAGATCCCCCCCCCAAACTTTTTTTTTACTGCTAACATTTCATGAAAGTATTGGTTATGACTATTCAAACTATAGGTACTCTCATTTCCAAAGCAAACATTTTATTTTTTCTTTAAAATAATAAATTGTAGTTTAAATATAGGTACTTATAATTAATTAAATGTATTATGCTTGCAAGTTGTGCCAGATTAAATTAAATTATATTATTATAATATTATGATGGTACTGCAACGCGGCCTACGATAATTCTGACAGTCCGACCGTTTGTATACTTATAGGTATTTCTGATTCTAAAAATAAGACATTCCGGTTGTTATCGAAAGCACACGCGCACATATATATATACAAGTATACTAACGATAAGTATACACACTCGCGTCAATGCACAATAGAACCCTGAACTGTCTGAACAATAATTTTGGGAAGTATTTTGTTTGATTATAATATTATATAATACAACCGTATACGACGATACGAGTTCGTATATATTTATTGTCAGACGTCTGAGACGTCAGTTGTCACGAATGTCTAGTAGCCCGAGTAGCCACTAGCCAGTAGGTACTATTGGTGTTAAATAGTAAACATTATTAAAGTTTTAGTAGTTGTACAATGGAACAAAAAAGAAAGAATACTTTTGCTTCATATTTTATAAAAAAAAACAATTCATGTGAAAAATTAATTAAAATTGATGATCATACCAAGGTGAGAATGACTAAATTATACTCAATATTATTTTCCTAATTGCGTGGATGTGATTATTACCTATTACCTAGATTAATGAATGTGTTGTTTCCAAAGAAGTTACTAAAATCACAGAAAATGAATCTAAATTACATGATACTTGTTTAAATAAGGTAAGAATTTAATAAAAATTAATGCAATTTACATACTTAGGTAATATAATTTTATTTATTTATCAATTAAATTATTCAAATTGAGACTGTATACATGAGTATGAGAACGAACTTTTATGAGTTAGGTATTGTCTACTGGCTGACAAATGTAACAAATGCATTTTTGACTTTATACTTTATATTTAAAGTTTATAATTATATCATTTGATTTAGAAATGTAATAACCATTTATTTGTATTGTACATTACATATTTTTAAGATTGACAGCTTAAACACAGTTCATCGCTTCAATGATATTGGTAACTTTGCAAACCAAATTAATTTGACTGATGCTGATAAATATTTAGTAAGCTTGCTTTGAAATCATCTAAACATATTAAAACTACTAGGTAGTCTTTAATAAAAAAAAAATAATTACACAAATATAAACAATTACAATTTTATTTTATTATAATATAAGCATCTTATTTTTATAAATACTTACAAATTTGTGGGTACCGCCTTCAAATTATACTTTTCCGTTGAGTTTAAAAAATGAAAAGCGTAAGCTGCGATTTCAATTTAAATGGCTTTTGGAATTTAATTGGTTAGCTTACTCAGAAGCGAAAGGTGGAGCATTTTGCAAATATTGCTTGGTTTTTGTAAAAGTTGGTGGAAAAAATAGGCAACCTTTAGGAAATTTTGTCAAAACAGCTTTTGATGCATGGAAAAAGGCAAAACAGGTTATTATTTTTTTTCATTTATACCTACGTCTTGTCGTAAAAATAAAATATGTATTACATCTAGGCCTTTCGTGAACATTCTGAAATGATCTATCATACATCATCTACTCTGGATGCAGATCATTTTTTAAAAGTGTACTCCAAACTTGAACCAACAATAATAAACCGATTGGATTCTAGTAGGTATGTCATATTACTTAATTGATGTAAACATTTTTTACCTGATATATAGAATATAGATAACTAATTATATTTGTAAATGTCTTAATTAGAGTTGAGCAAATCAAAGAAAATAGAAAACGTCTCATTCCTATAATTGAATGTATTATTTTATGTGGCCGCCAGGAAATTGCCTTGCGAGGTCATAGGGATGCTGGCAATATTTTTAGTTAGTAAATTGCATTTAAGATTATTAATAATATTAATAACCCTGTATGTTTCAGTTTGAACATGTTAATTTAATTACAATTTTTAAATTTATTACAGCTCATGATACATCTAATCAGGGAAACTTCAGGTCAATTTTGTTGTATAGAAGTACGGCGATGAACATTTAAACAGCATACTCCAAACACCTGGTCGTAATAAGTATATTACACCACAAATCCAAAATGAAATCATTTCATCTTGTGGAAATTAAATATTACAAACCATCGTGAAAAAATTTAACGATTCTCAGTGCTTCTCGGTTTTAGCTGATGAAACCACAGATATATCTGTGACTGAACAGCTTGCTCTGTGTGTTAGGTATATCGATAAAGAAAACAATGCTAATGAAAGCTTTCTTAAATTCATTCAAGTGCAGAGTTTATCTGGAAAAAACTTGGCAGATTCTATTTTGAATGGTAAGTATTGTAATTGGGATTTATTCATTGTATTACCTAATTACCACTTAATTATTTATTTATTTTATTATATTTATATTTATACATTTTTTTTTTTTTTTAATTATTTATTTGTTTTTTTTTTTATTACTACTTAATGTTCTAATTTACTAACATTTTACTGTTTTACAATTTTATATATAGGTTTAATGAGTTGTGGAATCAATTGTGATTTTTTGTATGGGCAGGGTTACGACACGACGGAGCAAGTAACATGTCTGGTCAATTTCAGGGTGTACAAGCACAAATAAGATCTAAATACCTTAAAGCACTTTATGTGCATTGTGCAGCCCACTCTCTAAACTTAGCAGTTTCAACTGCTAGTAATATTAAGCCAGTTAGAAACTGCTTGGGAATTATTGAAAAATTATATGTATTTTTCAATGCTCCGAAACGAAATGCAGTACTTTTGTCAGCTATTGAAAATGGCAATACTGATCAAAAGGTTAAGACACTTAAAAGGTTATGTGCAACGCGCTGGGTACAGAGGTATGATTCTGTTAACGATTTTATTGAACTTTTCGAATTTGTAGTTAACGCTTTAGAGTGCATAAGTAATTGGAATGATTCATCAGCTACAGATGCAACATTACTTTTAAAATCAATTGACTCAGAATTCATTATTTCTGTTAATATTGTTCAGGTAAAAAAAATACACATGTATAATAAATTGTTATTTATAAGTATTTAAAATGAGACATTATTTTGGTAGTTTGACCTTGGTACCTAACTTTATAATATGAGTTTTAAATTAATTTTATTTTTCATTATTTTTTTTAGCTAATGTTTTCATTCGGATTACCTTTATGCAAACAATTGCAAAAAATAAATATTGATTTAAAAGAAGCTATAAATTTAGCACAAGACACTGTTAATGAATTGAAGACAATTAGAAATAATTGTGATGGTGAATTTAATGACATATTTTCAAAAGCAAAGGTAATTATACAGCACATTTGTTTATTGTTTATGGTATCTACCACGTGTTTTATTTTATAATATTGTTCTTTATAGAAAATGGCTGATACGGTAGAGGTTGAGTTAAAATATAAAAGATTGGGAAAAAGACAAACCAATTGAGCTAATCCATTTACTGATCAAACCTCGGAATCATCCGAATCAACCATAAGTGTAAATGATTATTTTAAAATAACTGTGTTCATTCCATACATTGATTTTTTTATAAGTCAATTAACTGAGCGATTTTTATCACATTCCGAAGTATTTAACGGTAAGAATTCTAAAATATTTTTTAAATTGTAAATTTACTTATAACATTTTTTTTGCCAGGTTTTGGATGTTTGTTTTCAAGTAATGAGAATTTCGAAGAAGATGATAAATTACATTTTATGCAGTTAGTTGAATTTTATTCACCTCAGGTAGACAAAAATAATTCATTAACAGAGTTAAGACTTTGGCGTACAAAACTCAGGAGAACTAGCTGTATACCTAAAACTGGGATTGATGCACTTACAGAATGCAACAAAGAGATATACCCTAACATTTATTTATTATTAAAAATATTGTGTACATTACCCGTATCTACCACTACTCCTGAACGTATGTTTTCAGCTCTAAAAAGAGTTAAAACCTACCTACGGAATACTATGACTGAAGTAAGTAGCTCTCAACATTTGATTTATATTTCAAATTAATAATACTAACAATTTAAGTTATTTTTAGGATAGGTTAAATGGTTTGAGTATGTTGGCGGTCCATAGAGATGTCGAGGTTAATCCAGAAGATGTGTTAGATGATATTGCTAAAAGACCCCAGAAATTAGATCTAGTTTTGTAAAATAAATTATTTAAGCTACCTAATATTGTGTAATAGTTATAAAATATAATTTTATATTAACTCGTGTTTTTTAATCAACTAAAGTCTAAAAAAAAATTGTTCGGGTGCGAGGGGGGTAGGTTTCTGTATAAGGTGTACAGATTTTGCTAAAACGTATAATCCCCCCCCCCCAAACCAAATTCCTAATTACGCCACTGAGTGACACTAGAAAATAACTTAAGTTGAGTTTCTACTATGAACGTGTTCGGTAGTTCTCAGTCTGGTGAAATAAAAAAAATTAATTCAAATCTTGAACATTCGATTAAATCATATTCGGATAAATTAAATTAAATTGAACATTTAATTGAAGAAAATCATACATCTATTCAATTACAAGAAGAACAAACAGAAAAGTTGGAATTAACGTGTATAGATATAACAGAGCATATGATAAAAGCTGAAGTCACATTACAAACTATTCTAGAAGCTGTAAAAGATTTGAAAAAAACATTACCTGCTATACATAGTCAACTCAATACTATTGAAAATTATTTTAAAGACAAGCCATAATGTCTACAGTCATCATTGACATTCAATGCATTCTTGGAGCGAATAACAAATATATGATTAAAGAGATGTCTATTGTAGACACAGAAACATGGGCTACTCAACACTGGATTTTTAAAAATTCAAAATCTAATCAAGATAATAAACGTCGAAAAACTAATAAGTGGCTACAAAATTTTCATCAGCTATCTATAGATTACGGTGATATTGAGTATGAAGAACTTGGCAGAATATTGAATTCGTTAAAGTTTGACTGTATTTACACCAAAGGCGAACAGAAAAAACAAATACTTATAGAGTATATACCACACGTTGCAGTCATCAACATTGAAGACTTGGATTGTCCTCGATTGGATCAAATATGTGATGAAGAAAATTTACCTTGTTGTATCTTTCATAAGGACTTAAATCCTAAATATTGTACATTTTATAAAGTGTTTGCTTTAAGAAAATGGTTTGTAAATAATTCATAAAAATTGTAATCATGTTTTTTTTTTTTTATTTCAAATAAATAACATATTTTTTTTATTTCAAAATTGAGTTTTAATTCTATACCATACTAACTATAATATTGACAAAGAAAATGGTTTAAAGTAAAATATACAAGTACAAAAATATGACATAGGAAAAATTTAATTGTTTAATTCTAGATATTATGTATACAGAAACAATGTATAGAAAATATATTTACAAAAATTAAACAAGTATAAAAAATTATACATACAGAAATAATCTTTACAAATATATACAAATATATATATAAAAAAAAAAACTAACTATCTAGTTCTGCTTCGAGTTCCTCCCTATAAAATTCAAAATTATTAATTAAAAAATAATTAAAATATAATATATACTCACTCTATAGAATAGTGTCCATGAGCTAGGGTGTGTACTTTGTCTTTAAGTATAACCCTCTTATCATCAAAACTGTTATAAGTTAATTTATTGGATTTAATGGTCTTTAATTTGTGCTTGAATGAACGGATAGAGACGTTTGACGTTGTTACTTCCAAACTGGTATCACCAAACAAACACCGTTTATGATCTTGAAAGGTCATATGGTTTCTAACAACATGTCCACGGATTCCTTTTGCTTTGATTTTCTCCTTATCTTCTAAAATGTAAGCGTAGGACTTTGCACGGAGAGCACAAAACTCTCTCATAATACGTCCATCGGTTTCATCAGAAAATAGCCCAGGAATCTTCTTTCTTTCAGCAATGTAACACGGGTGGTCACGGGGTAGATTTTCAATGTCCTTTCGATTCAACAAGTTGGGATTGTTCAACAGATCATTGTAAAAATCATCAGTTTGAATATAGTATACCAATGAATCTAAAATAATAAATTAAATTAATAAAAGTATACCAATGAAACTAAAATAATAAATTAATAAAAGTACTAATAATAATAATTTACCTGTATCTGTATACATGAGCTCAATTTTATTATCATAATGTTTCTGTATTACGTTATAGTGATAGTCATACATTAAATACTTGGAAATTTCCTGCACTGCAAAACCTGATAAAAAATTTAAAATATTAAAAATATGACAATAAAAAATTAAAATGTTTATATTTACCTATATAAATAGGTTTACAAAAATCGATGATTTTGTTTTCTAATGCAACTGCATTTAGAGTTTCATTGTAAGTAACACAGTTTTTGAATGTTGACTGATTTATCAGTTTTTGTAAACGACGGTCACTAGACACCAGTTCCATTTTTATTCTTTTCCGCATAGACTCCATGGTTTTCCCAAAAACCCCATTATTTAAAAGTTTGAAAAAGTCTTTCTCAAAGTCATTTGCTGCTTTTTTCGCATCTCTGTGTTTAGTGCTATGTATGGAGCCAGCCATGGCGATTGATTAAACTGAAGTACTCTATGAACCTATAATAAAAAATAATTATATTATAAATGTAAAATAAAAACATTTATACATTTACTTTTTCAACTATGAGTCCATTGGCTATAGCTTGTTGGAGGTTTCGGTAATGAATAATATAGTTTTTTTTCGACTGAAGTGTTGCCATGAGTTTTTTAACTTTTGAACCAGCTGGGATACCGTTTTGTGGTAGGAAAGGTAAGTCGTTTTGTTTATCATGGAGTTCTTTCGGATAAGTAATGTCAACTTCATATATCCGGCCGATGGGTGATGTATCGTTCAAATCATTCAGCCCTTCTAGTTTAGGTTCAACCCACTTAAAAACCACCATAAGGCATGTGTTGTGACATTGCCCAACCGTACAGATTATTACCTAAAAAAAATAAATTTATATTTAATAATATTTAATTATATATATACTTACAATCTTGATAAATTAACCATGATTTGGACTTTGTTGGATCATAATTTGGGGTCTTTTCATTATTAGCTTTAGCATACCTCATACTTGCTTGTGTCAAACCACCTCAAATTCCTATAATAAATTTATATATAATTATTATAATTATCCTTTTCAATCATCAACAGCATATCATACTCTGTGAGTAACTCTAATTTGACTCTGGTATATTTTAACATACAATCAAAGGAGAATCCTGGTGCTGTATAGTAAAAAGATGGGTCCAAACAGTATGTGGTTAAACATAGGTCTCTGAAGTTCTCAAACACGTCAGCCAACAATAAAACATCAATTTTCAGATATAGATCACTGTATTCACCCAAAGTCTTGCATCCAAAGTGACTCCAAACAGCTTTTGCATGTTCATAATCTTCTTCTTGTATGTTTGATTCTGTTAGTGTACTGTAGAAATCTGCTTTCTCTGGTAAATTGGTTTGCTCCAGCTTGTTCCAACCATCCGTATACTCATAAGGGTAAACACCTTTACGAGTAACGAGTGGCAAGTCTGCGGTATTAAAATGTTTAGCTGTTTCTCTAAACTTTTCGAACCCTGGTGTTAATAAATTGTCCGAGAGTGTTGATAAACTTGAAGCCATAAATCTTAATGTGTCGATGAACCGTATTGAAAAGTTGTTGGAAACGTGTTTTGAAAATGAGATGAATTTTTCTTCACTGTTTGGTATTACAGAAATTCTTTTCACATCGAGACCGAGTTCAGTTACAATAAAATGTGCATCATAATTCGATAAATTGTGAAAAAAACATGGTACAAAATTTGGTGTTTGAAGCTTGAGGTTGCAGGTATTACACAATGTTTGTCAAAATTTACCCGATAAGTGACAGTGATCAGCAACTTTATGGTTTCCCACAGAGAAACCGTTTTTACATAAATTACATGTCTTACATAAATTATGTGCTTGTTGTTGTTCTGTAGTAAAGGTTATTGGTATGTTGGTTTGTAGTAATTTTTCAATGTTTTCAGCTATTTCAACGATACTCTTCACAAAATGTTCACCCACATTCTGATTATCTTCATCACCACGAAAAATTATAGGTGAAGTTGGAATATTAAATTGTTCAAGCAGTTCTGCGGGAACGTCGTTATTTGCTTTAACCATTAAACCATAACTCATGGCCTCGTGTTTTTGAATAGCTTTTGTATTGTTTCCACATTTTTCATCTGATTTTTTTAGTAGTGCTTCAAAATCAGCATATATAACTATCGGATGTCGTTGAGTTTTTTTCCATGCGTCGAATTCTAACATCGATCCGGGAGCAGGCATTCGAGGTAAAATTGGTTTGTGTTTTCCGCATATTAACTTGTGTTCTTCAAATCGTATGCGCTCATTTAATTCATATTTATTAATATTTAGAGGTTCGAACGATGTAAAGCACCGTTTACAAAATACAGCGCTTGCTTTATGTCGGGTTTTCTGTGATCGCACAAGTCGGGAAAAATTAGAGATGTAGGTAAAATGAGAATTTTCATCATCGGTTATTAGTAACAAGTCGAAATGATCTGTTTTTTTTCTTCGTCTACCACCTTCAATGGAAACACTTCATATTTTGGAAATTTTTGCGGTGGTTGGAATGTTTTTCGAGTCCGTAAACATTGACAGTTACATTAGGATTATTTTTTTCGAAAATGTTAACCTGATGTAATTTTGTCGGGAACGTGAGACCGGAAAAATTATATTTTTCTTCGTGCGTTGTATAATTTTCTATACGTTTTTTATTTGAACCTGTAACGTGTTTTGCTAATATAGCCCACTTGAAGCACTGTTGGTCTGAGTTTTGCGGGTTGATTACAGCTTTTTTTCTTTCAATGAAATCAGGTAACGGAATATAAAATGAAGCGCTCATAGGTGTTAATTGATAAACACCTAATAATATTCCGTCAATACACTGTAGCGTATAACCACTTCCCTTGCTAGAATATTCGTCTTGCTCAGCCATTAATTTTATAATACCTTCTTCAACAATTTCTCGTACACCAGTTTCGGAAAAAATTGGTCTAGCTGAGGTCTTAAATGAACGGTTCTCTGTTGAATTATCAACATTCGGAATATTGTATGTAGCTTCCAGCTTTAAATTAAACTTGATTGGATGTTTAAACGCTTGTGATTTAAGTAACTCGACTAATTCAGATTTAATCGAATTAAAAAATTCAATATAGTTTTGAATGTTTTCGATATTTTTTGCGTAATACCATACGACTTTTCTATTTGCAGAAGACGAAATTTCGATAAAGCCGGGAGACTGTACAAGAAGTTAACGTGCTTTTTTAGCTTTGATAGCAGACGTAGTGTTTGCGGAAGAAGCACGTTTCCCGTTATCGGTTGTAGTGTAAGAATCTTTAAAAAATAAAAATCCTAATTAATAACTAAAAATGTGTTGTCGAAAATGTCGCGAGTGATAAAATATATTTAACTAACCTGTATTAGCGTCTAGCATTTCATATGCATCCATTGCAATCATACAAATATCGTCATTAGATAACATGTTTGAACCACCAGCTGGTATATCTGGAACAGTTATTTGCGATGCTATCTGTTTATCTTCACGTGCGGCGGGTTGACAATGTGCAGGCACGTTAATGATACCTTGAAAAAATTATTATAAATTAATATCATGAATGATGAAAAATAATATTATATAAATACATACCATGAAGATTTTTTTGGTGTCTATTAAGATGTGACTTGTATTTAAATGTCGTAGGGCAAATAGTGCATGGGAAACGAATTCCGAGATGAGTTTTTTTATGAGTCGACAAATTACGCTTCGCGTTAAAAACCGATGGACACTTATCGCAATTAAACATGTTTAAATAAAGTGTTTAAACACTTGGAAAAATTGTTAATACTGTTGTGTAAGGACTGTGAAAACGCGGAGATAGTACGTACGAAATGGTTGTCTAGAACAGACTGAACGTACATCGACGGATAACAGAGCAAGCAGGGTTGCAAAAAAAACAGTTTTTTTTTAAATGTTGTTTATTAATGTGTTTAAAACGTTTTAAGGGGATTGGTGAGGGTGATTTCCTGTCTTTGTCTAACACACGCGCAACATAAGAATTCAGACGTTTTTTTTGTCCAACGTACCGATTGATACGGTAAAGCGATAAGAATTCTGAAAACAGATTTGAATTCGTTGTCAAGTCTACTTGAGAACGGTCAGTCCACATTTTTGATATTATCTGCCAAAATCTTAAAATTATTATATTACAAACGAGTAATTAAAAAATTGTCATATTTCAATTATTTAAAAAGTTATATTTTAATATAAAAAATGTGGACTGGCCGTTCTCAAGTAGACTTGACGACGAATTCAAATCTGTTTTCAGAATTCTTATCGCTTTACTGTATCAATCGGTACGTTGGACAAAAAATACGTTTGAATTCTTATGTTGCGCGTGTGTTAGACAAAGACAGGCAATCACCGTCACCAATCCCCTTAAACAATGTTTTTTTAACGCCATTTTTTGTTAAAAATGTTTTTTTTTTCACATTGAACACGCATTTCGTCTAAACTCTAAACTATAATCAACTTTTTTCAATAATCATTTTTTTACTGCAGCACTGCAGGGCAGTAACAAAAAATTTCAAAAATCTTTGTTGGATTTAATTTAACTGTAAATAATTGCAGTACAGACGTACAGTACACTAACACTAAAAAAAATAACAAAGTTTAAAATATGACCAAAAACTGTATGTATTTTAAATTTACATTTTGTATAAACAATATTAATTACTAATTAACCATATACTCTATAGTCTATGTGTAAACAGTAAACACTAAAGATTAAAGACTAAACACTGTATAGTGTATACTAATTACTAATTATATAGCCATATAGCCATATAGGTAATATATTTCACTTTTACTTATAAGTTATTAGTTTGATTTTTGGTATTTAAGTGTTTAAAAATTGTTACCAGTTTGGAGGCCTTTGCGACTCCTAGTCTATTTCGAGTTTTAGAATGTATATATCCAAAGGTGGAGAATCGCGTTCAATCCCTGCAGAGCTACAGATAGCAGTAAACAATTGTTAAACTAAATATTCCATATCTTTTGATAATTTAGACTGTTTTTTTAATGATGTCCACCATGTCAATGCTGATATATTATTTATTGCATTATCATTAAACAAATACTCTTTAAATGGTAATGACTGTGCTTGAAATGATATCATTTCATTCACAACATTAGGATGATATAGATTAGCAAAATTGAATGCTGCATCATGCTGTTCTTCGCTTAATTGTAAGCCTCTATACTGTGGATGAAGAAGATTTGCTAAAAAATGAGCTGGAGTCATTGCCATGTTAAATCTGTTTTTGAATTTTTGTATATCATTATTATCACATTCATTTTCAAAGAATGTTTTAAGTCTTAACCAAACTTCAACTGATTCTCCAATAGTACAAGAATTTTTTTGAGTAATGTCCAAAGCAGTTGATATATTTTTTAATTTGATCAAATATGTTTCTGTGTTATTTTTGAGTTCATCATCATGAACTAATTTTAGAATTTTGTTTTCAATTGCTGACCTATTTTCAGAATAAACTTGATAAATTATATGCCAGTTATCAATATATGATTTTAAGCAGTCATATAATGTATTCCATCTAACATCAATAGGTAGGATAAGTGCTTTGCCACCAAGTGATTTATACTTTGCGGCTGGTAAATGATGATACTTAAAATACTTCACAATTTCTTTCACATTATCCTTAATACTTTTTTCATTAACATCATGAGCAAGCAAATTAAGAATATGTGCTGAACACCCATAAGTTAGTATGTCAAAATATCCAGAACTTGTAATCCCATCGTTTAGTTCAGAGTTTGATAATTCTTGTCTCATTTTACTCATGTTGGCGGCATTATCCGTTACAACACTTCTAACATCACAACCAATTTCTTTACACGTCTTCACTGATTCAATTATTATTTTTAACAAATACTGAGAAGTGTGACTATTTTCTTGTGTTTCAATAGTGTCAATGAGACAAACAACATCATCAGCTGGGCTGTAACATGAAATACAGATGATAGGCTCGTTGTCAATATTACCCCAACCATCCATGGCCAAACATACAGACTTTCCTTTTAATATTTTTCTTATTTCCTGATCTATTGTTACAAAAGTTTCATTCAACAATTTAGGAGGTATGTAACCAGGACGCAACATTTCAATCATACGTTTAAATTCTGGGTGTTCAACGTATGAGAAAGAAGAATTAGTAGCGTAAATGTACTTGGCAATCTGATGATCCAATTTAATTTTTTCTGATGGGCTTGTCCTGTAAATAAATGTATTCATAGATGATAACTTTTTGCACGAAGATGATCCTTCTAGGTTTAAATTCCCTCCAGTGTCAAGTAATGAACTTGAACAAGGACGTTTAGTTGTAGGTTCTCCTAAGCCATCTCCAGGATCTCCTAAGAATATAAACAATTTAAAAATCACAAATATTTTTATAAAACTAATATTAATTAATAAAATTAAAAACGAATATTAATTGGTATTTGTCCAGTAAGTTGATACCTACTTAAATAAAGTTGTAAACTAAATTTAGAAAATAAATAGAAAATTATAGGTAAATTCTAATAATGAATTTGTATTAGTCATTGACATAAAATTCTAGAAATTTAAAGCTTAAATCTTATAAATGAAAAACAAAAACTGTATAAATTGACTCTTAATTATTGAGTAAATTAATATTTATCAATAGGTAATGAAAAACAAGTAGTACCTATACATGGATCATGTTGGTTAAAATGACATAATAATTTTATGAAACTCATAATAAACAATGATATTGATGGTTCAATTTTTAGTATTTTTACAGATAAAAACTAAATAAATATTAAACGAATTGTACCTACGCTTCATTTGTGATTATTGCTCATTTTATATTTGCTACTGCACACAGCTTTATGCCCTGTATGTATTATTTATTTATTTTAATAATTAATATTAATGTTATATAATTATATTGTTATCATTGTTAAACAATACCTTCAGGATGGAATATTATTAAAAGTAAATAGTTATAGATAGTACCTAGTTACCTAATGGTTATACTGGTTATAGTATATCTATTACAATAAGTTTCTTGATATTGTTGTTTTTTAAATACTGTTAATATATAGCTATATAGCATATAGGTAAAACAATATTATACTGGCTATCATGACTAACATGTTTTATATTTTGTATGCTCTATTATAATTTATAATCAATTAAAATATATCATAATGATTAATTTGCTATTACACTAACAATTCTTCAAATGAAACATTATTAGAGTAAGTTACTATTAATCAAGGCTGGGCAAGTTAATGCTATTTTTAACTCTGTTAAGATATATTAAAATCTAAATTAAGTAAATAGTTAAAAGTTAATTAAAAATTGTCTATCAATATACTTATACAGACAAACTGTTATACCATATAGAATGTGTTTTATACTTTCAATTTATTATTTATTTATTCACATAATTTTAATTTTTAAAATACAAAATATTCATATGTGCACACATTTTAAATTGTCTTTATTGTTTTTTTGAACAACTCTATTTTATTTTTTTTTTTGTTTTAGCTTTTCGTATAACTAATGCATCTGGAATTGAGGACAATTATATTATATTATTATTATGTTTTATACTTTATTGGTACCTAGTAAAACAATTTTTTTTTAATTATCATAAAAAAAAGGTAAATAAGTGTTTAAATTTAGAGGGCAACAAATTATATGAACCCAGGGCCCAGGGCATACAATTTCTAAATACGCCACTGCATACACCAATACACATACACCATACATAAATGTTTATATAATTATATTAGTATATTACATCTAACATTTAAATAATGTTCTTAATTACCTGTTAATTGATCATTTTCTGGTTCATCAACAATTGAATCTTCTAAAATACTAATGCATTTGTTTTTATGCAATTTCATACGCATCACTAGACCAGCCATTTCCATCGAGCATTTTAGATATTTAGCACGTGTTGTTTTATTTTTGTCTTTGATTTCGATGAAGTAGTTCCAAATTGGATCTTTCCTTCGCCCAGTCATCACTCATCACATTAAGTCAACGAGACAACGATTAACGAATAGTGATTGATTTCTAATTAATACGTTAATATAACAGTTAAAACGACTTAGAGACTAGAGTCTATAAAAAAAATCAAAACATAATCAATATAGGTACCTAGGTAACATAAGACTGTCAGAGACTCATAGAGACATAGACCGTTGACCGTTGTAAGTTGTACTGTTGTCTATTGTAGACTGTAGTTCATGATCTATTATTTGTGTGTTATTAATTTATAACGCGATTATCGGATCATGCGATAATATTAATAGTCATTAGTCAATAATGACAATAATACAATATCTTCAATATCGACAATACTACAATATGCAGTCGTACCAATGTACGATACGTCCATGCCATAGCTATGTTATCTTATTTCAGTTATTTCATTATTTGTTATGAATTATGATGGTTAAAAATAAAACACTGTTTTCGTGTGCACGCCTTTCGTATTGCTGTTGTAGTGTTGTTACTTTGTTAGGTATAACTGTATAAGTGTATAACGCAGCTGGTTCATATCTATTATTATATAACTATGTAAGGAAAAGATATTAAGGTCTATTGTTATTACTTAAGTTATTTCCCATTCTTAAACAAAATGCAATAATAAAGAAACATTTAATATTCTTA
The DNA here is from genome assembly GCF_020184175.1 of Aphis gossypii. Lineage (NCBI taxonomy): Eukaryota > Metazoa > Arthropoda > Insecta > Hemiptera > Aphididae > Aphis > Aphis gossypii. Next base: position 64,270,637 of record NC_065533.1, read on the forward strand.
TCAATTCTGCATAGTTCATACGAATAATCTCTGTCGAAATTCGAAACACAAGTTATAAGTTCCATAAAATAAAATATTTTGTTTTTTTTTTTTGTCTTAAATAAAATGTTTTAAACGTTTATGTATAAAACGTTTAAAACAAATCCACTTGTTTAAAACGTTTTAAACACATGTTTAAAACATTTTGTTTAAAACACTTTGAAACCCTGGGAGCAAGTGTCTTAGCATTTGCGGTGATGAAGACAAATTAAGCCAGGGTTAGGTAAAATATTATTTGGGAATTAGGTATATCACTATAGATTTTTAACTATTTTGGGTATCATTGTATTGAACAGGGCATCGATAAAATTCCTGAAACTGACCTGCACGTGTCGAGAATAGACCGGTTGGGACAGGACATTTTCGATAACAATAGAATACTTATACATGTAGTGTTTTTCGATCAAATAGTCTCGTAAAACCCAACGACGTATTATTTAATTTGTAACACATTTTATATATGATTTATATAACTCACCTAAAGATGTGATTGTACGTTTTCACCATATCTCCTCCTCGTCATTTTTAACATTGAATGTTATTTTTTTGTTGATATATTCTAAAATATTATTACTATACTCTATGTTTAACACATCTAAAACTATACAGTTAATTTTTTTCTTTTTTCCTAATTCTAATTTTTTCTTACATTCTAATTTTTCACCTAATTTTAAATCTAAATTAAATATAATACTACTTAAACTAATATTTACATTATTTAACTTATTAATATAAATCTTATATAATAACTCCTCCCAATAGTTTTTTCCTATGGAGGAGGAGTTACGAAAAAAACACTTATTTAATAATTTTTCAATCCAATTATTATGATTTATTTGGAAAATATAATAATTACTAACTAAACTATTATCTAATAAATGTAGTTTCCATTGTGAATGCCCATCGTCGCAATGTAATTGATAGGCTTTTTCGAAGATTTCACGTAAGAAAAATTCGATATCGAAGTCGAGTATTTGGTTATATCCTCGATTAACCATTGCGGTCTACCAATAAACTTATTATTAATAAACTTATACCATCTTGAGTTTTTTACAAGATGGTATTTGCTACAAAAATTTTTTTTTCTTAACCTACAATCTAAACATAACAAATCTAGACTACAATCTTTACATGTAACCTTAATTAATTCCTCGAATGTTGTATTTAAATAAAAATGGAATACTTCATATACTAAAAAAAAATAAAAAAAAATAAAAAATCTTATATGTATTACATATAAAAAACTGAGATCCATATTTAAAAGAAAAATAAATGTAAAGAAAATGTAAGTAGAAATGTGATGTTGCTTGTTGATCGATAAAATTATAACTAATTTCGAAAACTCTGGTTTTCGAAATCTTAGGATACATTTGACTTAAAGGACCCAGGGTATATTATATGAATTAAATAGTCTAGAGTCTAGACAGACGGATACTTACCTGTACTATTGTTTGTTAGGGATTTCTTTTTTAGTGAGCTGTGTATTCAGACATGAACATTTTAATTTAAATGTGGGAGAATACGCGGTGACGATCTATGGTGGTCATCGAGGTATTGCAGGTAGATGAAATATACATTTTGTTTTGATTATACAGATATATTTATTGAAAGGAAATAACTGTTGAATATATATTAATATGTGTGTGTACGGTAATATAGTACGGTAAAATAGTTCTGTGCATGATAACTGTTGAATATACATTAATATGTGTACGGTAATATAGTACGTGTACAATAATATGATAACCATGGCGATGGATGTGGGGGCGGCGGCGGGGATGGTGGTGGGGACGGGGGCGGTGGCGGGACGGCGGGGGCGGCGGCGTCTCAGCTACGGCGGCGTATCAGATGGTCAGACAGCTCAGCTACGGCGTCGGCGGCGGGTCAGATGGTCAGACGGGTCAGCGGGTCAGCGGGTTAGGTTCCAGAACTCTCATTTTACACCTACTCTTAATAAAGGTCCCCACACACTGGAGCGGTAGCGGTAGCGGTGGCGGTGGCGGTGGCGGTAGCGATATAATTGGCAAAATGTATTGTAATGTAAGTGCCCACATCGGAGCGAAAATCGCTGGCGATAACGCAGTGGTAAAATACCGCTGCGGGAAATTGCTGCATGCTACAATTTTACCGGCACCGTGGTGCGATATGGTTATAGTGATGTATACCTACCGTATTATAATAATTAAATTATAATAATATATTATATTATATTTTTATATAAAATGTAATATATTATACTATTTCTGTCAAAACTAAATTGAACGTTTGATAAGTAGCTAATTAACTACCTACCTAATGAAGTAAGAGTTATATAAATAGATACTAGTAAATAGTAGAGGTCTATGTAGTTAGTGTTTAATTATTTATAAAAATTCAACGAAATTTCCGCTTATTCGTTTGCTATGTTGTATATTTTTTTTTTTTAAGTTATGTTTGTAGGTACCAAGTAAGTAGGTACTTTATCTAATATTTCCAGAAATTCTACACAATATATCTATAGTGACTTTTATTTAATTAAGGACTTTTGATATAATTAAAATGTTATAATATAGGTACGAACAGTTACAAGAAACTGCACTTCTGAAATAATATATTTTTAAAAATATTTGTTCTTATAAATATTAGGATACGTCCCTACACAATTTGTTTGCATTTGACATTCGGTGTTGTACTGTCATTGTGTGTTCATACCCGACCCTTACTTTACCTTACTTTTATAATCATGACGCCGTATCTTTCCAAAAAAGAAAATATTGAGAAATTAATTCTTGTGGTGCAAAAATATCCTATTATGTATGATATGACGTTGTCGGAATTCAAAGATGCAAGGCAGAAGGATAATATCATAAGTCCAGAAATGAACGGAGAAAAAGGTAGGTATAGGTACATTATTTAAATGTAAGTAAATTAATATAGTAATAATTTACATATTGAATTAATATTAATTGTGTATTATCAAAATAATTGTTAAACTGTCATAGTCACCGACTAAAATCTAATAGTAAGTAATAACAAAATAACTAGGTATTAATAATAAATAAATAATGAAATAATGTAATAAATACAAAAATCAATTAAATAATTTAAAAAAAACTTGTAGTATAGGATAATAATAATAAAGAAGTTCAGTGCACAAATATTGTTTAAAGTTATGAATTAAAAAAATTTACAAATTTTTCACGAATTTGTATGGATTCGTTCGTTCCTCTTCGATTGGTATTTTCAAATTCATATAAGGCTCCTTGAGTTAATTCTCCTGCTTCGTTTAAATCGCAGTCATATCAATATCACAATTTTTTATACGCAAGTAATTATGTAAAATACATGTTGTTAATATATTAGTTTTGTAGTTTCTTCTTTTAGTTCAATCGCACTTTTATAAACTCGCCATTTTTTTGTTAAGATACCAAATGCGTTTTCGACTACACGTCTTGCTCTGCACAGTCTATAATTATATTTATCTAGTCTAATGTCATTTCTTGATAATCGGCGTGGAAATGGTTTCAATAAATAACTTTTTAAAGCAAAAGCTTCATCGCCGATAAGAACCATTGGCGTATTTTCCACTTGACCAGGTAATGGAGTACTTTTTGGAACGTTTAAAGTTCCGGATTCCAGCCGCTTACCCATTGCAGACTCTTCTAAGATTCCTCCATCAGAATTTCGTCCGTAACCTCAACATCAATACAAATAAATTTATATTCTGGATCTACAATTGCCATCAAAACTACAGAAAATTTTTTAAGGTAACAAAAATTTAGAGATCCACTATTATCCGGACACTTTATGGTAACGTGTTTTCCATCAACACTACCAATACAATTAGGGAATTGCCATTTCTCGTAAAAACCGCGAGCCGAAGCTTCCCAAATTGCTGTAGTAGGAGGCACATAAACATTGGTCCCATTATCTTGATAATCGCTTCACATACTTCTACAATTATTTTACTAACTGTTGAAAAACCAACACGATAGCTGTGTCCAATAGTTGAAAGGGAATCACCACTTGCTAAATATCTTAAAATTAAAATATTCAATAATGAATAATGTATGTAATAAAATTATTGAGATAGGCACCTACACTAAATGTATTTATTTTATTTTTAAATTTTTAAAGGAGAAACATTAAAAAATAAATGGAAGAACTTAAGGGATTCTTACCAGAAATATTTAAAGGCAAATAGTACAACTACGGGACAGGCTGCAGGAGCTTCTAAAGGAAAGCACTTGGATCCTTATAAAAATTGGATTTGGGCTAAGCATCTAGAATTTTTAAGGCCGCATTTGAAATTTGCTGCGTGAGTGTATAATATGTTTAATATGATGTATAATAGCAGTACATGTATTCGCAACAATACTTCATATTTTGACGAAAATTTTAATTTATTATGTTATTAACATTTTTTTCAGTACTTTATCTAATGTTCTACTGTAGAAAGTACAAGTAATGAATTAAATATTTCTCATGATAATGACACTTCTAATGATGAGCAAGTAGATGTTGAGAATATTGAAGAGTCGCAATTATCCGACCCACCTCCAGTTTCAGTATCGAAAATAAATGAAAGAGAAAAAAATAAAAAACTTCCTGCAGCAGCATCTAATATTGATAAGATTTTGGAGCATTTAAATAAAAAACAAAAAATCACTCATACAGCACTCGATCCAGTTGAAATGTTAATGCTTAGTTACGCTAAAACTAAAAAAACATTTTCACCTATACGTCAAGCTATTGCAAAAAAAAAAATTTCAGAAAATATTTCTGATTTAGAAATTGAAGAAATTGCTGAAAACGAACAAAACAAACGTTATTATAGTCATACTGAAAATTACCATAGAATTCCTTCACATTCTCAAGACCCTGATCCATATTTATATCCTGCTGTTCAAGATAGCGAACAAAATGCAATCAATTTGACAGTTGAACAAAATCATTTTGGAGACAAATACAGTAATAATAGCAGTTTTGATAATAGATACACACAATTATAATTTTTTTTTATTATTATAAATAAATAATAACTAAGTATGGGTTAACATTAACTACCTATTATACCTCCCTAATTAAAATTACATTTTTTTTTTTTAAGAATATACTTTTTATCTCAAGGCATCTCTTAATTTTAATTTAATTTAAGTTTGTTGTATACCTAGGTATTTATATTTAATATTTATATACATATTTGTTTATCAAACATTTTTTTGAATGAAAATATAAAATAGGTAATCTATG